>NW_027397083.1:7926054-7927288 GCF_003265705.2 Callorhinus ursinus | reverse complement strand
GTATTTCTCAAAAAAGAAATATACTTGTGCCAAGGAGAGAGAAGAGGAAAAATCACAGGACAACATGGGTCAAGAATGAAAGACCATTAACATACGAAAAAGAATCAGTATAAAAAAAGAAAAAGATCCAGTGATGAGACAGAGTATGAAGATGTTGGGGGACATGTGTTTGGGAGTAGTGGAAGGTAACTGCTGGAGCAAGGAGATTGGGGACCAGAAGTTTAGGTGAGTATTCAGTCTTGGCCATAAGTGGGACATACTGTTCATCCTCTGAGACGAAAAGAAGGGTGGATATATAAGGTGCATAAATGGGTTGGGTGGGCTGGGGTATGTTATGGGCTGAACTGTGTCCCCAAAATTTGTATGTTGAAGCCCTAACCCCAAGGACTGCAGAATGTGACTGGATTTGGAGATAGGGTCTTTAAAGAGGTAATTATATTTAAATGAAGCCATTAGGGTGAGCCCTAATTCAAACTAACTATTGTCCTTAGAAAAAAAGGAAATTTGGACATACAAAGAGACATCAGGGAAATGCATGTCCAGAAGGCCACCCATGTGAAAAGGAAGCAAGAGGGCGGATGTCTGCAAGCCAAGGAGAGAGGACTGAAAGAAAGCCAACTCCGCTAGGCACGCTGATCTTGGACTTGCAGCCTCCAAAACTGTAATGAAATTCATTTCTGTTGCTTAAGCGCCAGTCTAGAGTACTTTGTTATGGCAGCCCTAGCAAACTGACATGGGGTGACTTAGTGACTTAGATGTCTTAGTGACTTAGAAGATAATGTAACCAAAAGACCCCAGATAGCCAGAGGAATGTTGAAAAAGAAAAGCAAAGCTGGTGGCATCACAATTCCAGACTTCAAGCTCTATTACAAAGTTGTAATCATCAAGACAGTATGGTATCTTACCCCAAAGATACAAATGTAGGGATCCGAAGGGGTACGTGCACCCCAATGTTTATAGAAGCAACGTCCACAAGAGCCAAACTATGGAAAGAGCTAAGATGTCCATCGACAGATGAATGGATAAAGAAGAGGTGGTATATATATACAATGGAATATTATGCAGCCATCAAAAGGAATGAACTCTTGCCATTTGCAACGACGTGGATGGAACTGGAGGGTGTTATGCTGAGCGAAATACGTCAATCAGAGAAAGACATGTATCATATGACCTCATAGATACAAGGAATTCTTAATCTCAGGAAACAAACTGAGGGTTGCTGGAGTGGTGGGGG
>NW_027397083.1:7864810-7925954 GCF_003265705.2 Callorhinus ursinus | reverse complement strand
GCTGTGAATTGTGTAAGACTGTTGAATCACAGACCTGTACCTCTGAAACAGATAATACATTATATGTTAAGAAAAAGAAGAAGAAGATAGCAGGAAGGGAAAAATGAAGGGGGGAAAATCAGAGGGGGAGACGAACCATGACAGACTATGGACTCTGAGAAACAAAGTGAGAGTTCTAGAGGGGAGGGGGGTAGGGGGATGGGTTAGCCTGGTGATGGGTATTAAAGAGGGCATGTACTGAATGGAGCACTGGGTGTTATACGCAAACAATGACTCATGGAACACTACATCAAAAACTAATGATGTAATGTATGGTGATTAACATAACATAATAAAATAAAAAAGATAAAAAAGAGATAATGTAACCTAAGAGCCAATGGAAGCAGCAATGGCAGATGGCTAGGCTTGAAAATACTGGTAAAAGTTGGAAAAAGTTGCTGTTTAGGACTGTTTCATTTGGGGTTTGTCCTCTCTCAAATAGAAATGCACAGGGGGCAGATGACATAGTGAATATAAGATTCATACTCCAGGTTAATGGTTCTCAACCAGGGGCAATTTTGACCCTACAGGGGACATTTGGCAATGTCTGGAAACATTTTTGTCATACCTGGGAGAGAGAAGATGCTACAGGCATCTAGTGAAGTAGACACCATAGATGCTAAGCATCCTACAATGCACAGGACAGACCCAACAACAAAGAACTACCCAGCCCAGAATATCAGCAGTGTTGAGGTTGCAAAACTCTGCTCTGGATGAATAAGAATCAGATTCCTAACACAACAGGTTCTGATATATGGGTTTGCAAATTATAAAATCAAACATATATAGGGAGGAACCACAGAGAAACCTGAACAATTTTGCCGAGAGATTCAAGTTCTAATCAATGCCAGCCTTGGCCAGGTCATCCTTCTAAATGGGCAGCAGAGTGAAAAGAGAATGCACTTTGCAGTCAAAGAAAACAGAGTTCAAATCCTGACTCTGCCATTTTATAGCTCTATGATCCTGAAGATGTTACCGCACATCAAGGAACCTCATAAAGTTGAAGGGAAATGCCTTGAGTTAATATGTGGATAGAATAAGATACTATATATAAAACAACTGCCACAGAGCAATTAATAGCTATCTTTTTTTAATGCTAACTATGCACCAGGCATTCTTATAAATTCATTATAAGAATTAACTTATTTAACTGTCACAACAACCCTTATGTGGTAGAAACTATTAATAAACCCATTTTACAGAATAGTCTAGACCTGGAGCTGTCCTCTAGAACCAATCCTCATATAACACATAAAAATATATATTAAGCATTTACTACATATTTGAGCTTTACCTAGACCATAGACACAGCTCAGTTCCTACCTTCCCTTTTACAAAAAGTCACATGAAACACGTTTTCAAAATTAAAATGGATGTCTAAATGGGAAGTAAGTTTCCTCTTTCAGCTCTGCCCAAAGGGACAACCTCTATATGAGATTTATATATAAAATTTATCCTACAATTGCCAATTTCACTATTGCATTAATAGGCTACCAGGGCTGGGTGGCTCAGACGGTTAAGTGGCCAACTCTTGGTTTCTGCTCGGGTCATGATCTCAGGGTCATGAGATCAAGCCCCACCTCGGGCTCTGCGTTCAGCGTGGAGTCTGCTTGTCCCTCTACCTCCCCCTCTGCTCCTCCCCCAACTCACACAAACTTTCTCTCTCTCTCTCCTTCTCTCTCTCTCTCACAGATAGATAGATAAATAAATAAATAAAATCTTAAAAAAAAAAAAAAGGCTTCCAGAGGGGGATGTCCTAAAAATGCATTTCTTTGACTTCCCTCCTCAAAGCTTTTGATTAATGTTACCACTACTTAGCAAAATCCTTCTAAACTAAGACAGGGGGCGGAAAGGGCAATGCCCCACCCACGAATTGTTCACAATCCCAGCGGAAAGCAAAGACCGGGACAATTCACTAATTATACTAAAGTGTAATTATAGGGAAGTAGACAAAGCACTTGAAGAGAAAAGAAAAAAGTGAAAGTACAGAAGGTTCTGAATATAGAGGTGATGGAGACAAGAGACTGGTGGCAGAAAAGAGGTACAACAAGGTGGAGAAAGTAGGGACAAAATCCACAAAAATCCACCCTTTGAGACAGAAGCTGTCAAAAGTCAACATGTGGTAACTGAGGCTGGCCATCTGGAAAAAACAATTCTGAGAAATGATCATGGTCCAGCTGCTATACCAGATACTCAGGACAGAGAACAACAGTCTTTTGCCCTCAAGAAGTTTGCAAATTAGTGGGGAAAACAGAGGAGGACATCATAATACAATGCAGAATATGCCACCGTAGAGGCAAGCACAGGATGCGATGGAGCACTTAGGCAGGCACTTAATCCCAGCTAGAGGGGTGTAAGAGAGAGGCTCTGGGGGGCCTTGTGGAGAGAGTGACTGCTTCCTCTGCCTCCTGAAGGATTTGTAGAAGTTAGCCAGTCACAACCCTGAGCAGAAGGGCATTCTAGTCAGAGTGAACCTGAAGGATTTCAGCCAGGAGAGCCTCCTAATTAGACTTGTATTTTAGAAAACATTCTGGCTATGGTATGAGGAATGAATCAGAGGCATAAAACAGACAGGAGCAGTCATGAGATTGTTGTGGGGACAAGGCATCTGAACTAACATAATGTCAGTGAGGATGGAACATACTTATCTGAGTGGTGCTAAGAAATTAAAAGTGCACTGTTGGTTTAAAATACAAAAGAAATCATAATCAATGGAGTGCCTGGGTGGCTCAGTTGGTTAAGCATGTGCCTTCGGCTTAGGTCATGATCTTGGGGTCCTGGGACTGATTCCAGCATCAGGCTCCCTGCTCAGCAGGGAGTCTGCTTCTCCCTCTCCCTCTGCCCCTCCCCCTCCCCCTGCTCGTGCACTCATGCTCTCTCTCTTTCTCTCAAATAAATAAGTAAAATATTAAAAAAAAAAGAAAGAAACCATAATCAACTCTAAATCTCTATTTAAATAAAAATTAAGAGCTAACACTTTTTACTAAGTGGTTGTTATGTGTTGGGCCCTGTTTCAAGTGCTTTCTGGGGTTTTAATGTGTTCGTCACTCAGAGCAACGACGTGAAGAGTAGATGAGTTCACGGAAGTGCATGCTGAGTGGAAAACCTGGAACTCAGGCTGGAGTATTTGATCCAGAGTATGCATGCATAACCACCACCCATACTGCCAGGGTTTGAACTAAGAGCATGTCTGCATGTTGTAACAGCAATGTAATGGGACAGACAGTACCTACACTTGTGGTAAACATGGCATAATGCATAAACTTGTCAAATCCCTAAGTTGTACACCTGAAACTGATGTTACAATGAGTTTTTAAAAATAAAAAAAACTTTAAGACAGGCTGTGGGATTTGCCCCTGGAATAAGGAGCACGGGGAAGGGATAAAAGAGGCCAAGCCAGAGCCAGTTCCTCTGTGTCAGGGAACTGTGCAGGAGTGGAGGTAGAGAAGGTGGATGACAGTGCCCTCAGAGCTCTCTAAGAACTCAGACTTGTGGCAGGAGATCCAGGGTTTGGATGCTGCTTCTCAGAGGTATCATAAGCCAGTCAGCCTGGTTTATGTAGTAGAGCTACAAGAACCCCCCAGGAGAGGATGCGAGAAGTGGCCGCTTAAGTGAATAGGCACATGTCCCCCTCTGATGCCTCTCCCCTGCCTGACAACTAGGGGAGCTGAGCCAGGAAAGAGCGGGGGGCACTGCAGCAGCAGACTTCACCCAGCCCTTCAGCATTTAGGGTCCCACCTCTATTCTGCAGAGAGAGGAGGGCGTGGAACTTAAATCAAGATTGAGACTAGCGACTTGGAATGCACCATCATTCATTGTCTAGTTATTTTTAAGCTTTAAGTGACTGGAAAAGTATGGAATCTCCCTAAGATACTTCTGAGGGTGTTAAAACAGCAGACGATTCAACAGAGCCAAGTGGGAGAGGCAAGGATTAGAAGACATCGAACCATCTTATGTTTACACCCCAATGTTTGAAGACACCTTAATAAAATGGCAACAGTCTCAGAAAACTAAAATAAATAAAATAATAATAACAACAACGTCGGGAAATGCAGAGGGGGAAGGCACACTTCTATCCTGATGCAGCCACGGAGACCCTGCACCCAGTGAAGCCCTGATCAGTCAGCAAGCCCAGCCCTCTTTCTCTTGAGTCAAATTAAGGGAAAGATGCAGGAGTGGGATGACAACACCGAGGAAAAACCAGAAGGGGCAAGGAGACCCACTGTGATACGGCGTGGAGTAGGTCAAAGGTGTGGTCAAACTGACGTGGAGGGATTCCACTGGAAAAGGCCAAAACCCAACATAGCAGACAACTTAGCCACACAAGAAGATGGTCCTGACAAGTTGTTGAATAAAAATATATAATTACAAGGCAGGAGATGAGTATGATCCCATTTTTGTTAGATGCATATATAGGCTAACAGTGGTCACCTCTGAACTGGGAATGTATTTTTTAATTTTTCTTTTATTTTTTTTCTAAAATGATAAATGCATTATTTTAGTTGAGGTAAAATAAACTTGCAACAGGCTGAAGGTGTGGGAGGGGAAGACTGAGGCAGCCAGCAAAGTCATGGGAAAAGAAAGAAGAATGTCCTGGGGGTGAAGAGCTGACATCAATAAGGCTGGAAGAAATTAAATGACATGAGATTCATGAGGTAGGAAAGGGTGATGGGCCTGGAGCATGTTATGAGCAAGGACTATACCCACTCAGCCACATGCAGCAGGGAAATCCAGGCAAGGAGAGGGATTTCAAGTATCATCAGGGGAGAAACTGTTTGCTTGTTTGTTTTTGGTTTTTTGGCCTCTAATTTTGTTAATGGTAAAAAATACAGAACATTAAATTTACCATCTTAACTATTTTTTTGTGTTCAAATGAATAGTGTTAAGTGTATTTACACTGTTGCACAACAGATTTCTAGAACTTTTTCATCTTGCAAACCTGAAACTCTATACTCGTTAAATACTAATTCCTCCTCGTTTGCTATGTGATGGGCCCTGTACAAATTTTTACTACTCTAGATATTTCATATGCGTGAAATCAGACACTATTTGTTTTGTGATTGGCTTATTTTACTTAATGACCTCAAGGTTCACCCATGCGGTAGCATGTGACAGGAATTCCTCCTTTTGGGGGGCTGCATAATATTCCACTGTGCGTATATACCATATTTTCTTTATCCTTTCCTTTGTCATTGGACATTTGGGTTGCTTGCACCCATTGGCTATTGTGAATAATGTTGCCATAAACATAGGTGTGCAACTACAGACTGGTTTTTTGATAATGCAAAAGAGGACAGAAAAAAATTCAAGGACCAAGTTTGTGATGTAGGGAAACTTGTTCTCAAAGGAGTAGCATCCAGAAGCCACAGTGGAAAACATAGGAGATTTCAGGACAGATGGAGTGAAGAGCTGGATTCAGATAAAAGCAGAACAAGACACCAAATTGCCCTGCCTACCTATCTCTACCTGGAAGATTGAAATTTATACTGGAGACGGATAGGACAAATTTCCAAAACCCTCCCCCTCAAAAAAAAAAAAAAATGCATTTCTTTAGCTGCTTCTGAAGGTCTCAACACAAGTACTAATTAGCCTATTTACAACGATGCTCCAAAACCTCAGAGTCTTCTTGCCCTCTCTCAATTTTCAATGCACATGGTAAATTTCAGCATCCCAATCCCTAAGCACTCTCTGCTTGGAGACAATTTATGGAGCCAACATTGAGGAGTTTCTTCTGTATTAGAAATGGCCTTGAGGGAAAGGAAAAGGTGAAAAGAAAGGCACAAACTGAAGAGAAACACCATAACTTAACAAGTTATTTCAGTATAGTATTTCCACTGAAAGAAAAGATAGTACTAAAACACATTTGAGAGTAGCAACAACACTCTGAACAGAGAAGCGACCACTTACTGGAAGGTAGGACGTGCGGAGAAGTGAATCCGAGGCGATATTCGGGAGGATAGACGGCAGGGGAGGGGGCCTCTGTCGGCCACTTCTGGCAAGTGATAGAGCCGCGGAGCACAAAATCGGAACTTTTAGAAGTCGGCTCCGCTGAGGGACATCACTCCAGTAGCTAAGCAGGGGTGGAACCCTCGCGGGACAGTGTGGTCTCAGGACCCTCGGCGTCACCGAAAGACCGGGGGTGCCTGAGGGCGGCAGAGCTCCCAGGTATCGGAGCGGGGAAGCCAGCTGCAGAGACGGAGCCCAGGCGCAGGCTCTCAGATCGGGGTGGCCATAAACTGTGATCCGCGGCACAGTCGGGCCACTGCTCCTCCAGCAGGGACCCAACAAGCGGCAGAGCAGGGGAGACTCCCCTTCCTCCACCAGGAGGAGCAGCGCGGGAGCGCACCGCAGGGATCTGCTGGGTTTGGAGACTCCACACGGGGTCGGGTGCCAGAGATAGAAACGCTCGGTCACAGGCCGGGTGAGCAGGGACTGTGGCCGGAGACTGGGGAGACGGGAGTGATTGACTGCTTTTCTCTGGGGGCGCACTGAGGAGCGGGGCTCCAAATTCTCGGCTCCTCCGGGGCAGAGATTAAGAGGCCGCCATTTTCACTCTCGTCCTCCAAAGCTGTACGGAAAGCTTGCAGGAAACAAAATCTCCCAAGAGCAAACTTAGCCTGGACCAGGCAAGGGCGGGGCAATTCCGCCAACGGCAAAGACATTTGGGAACCACGGCAACAGGCCCCTCCCCCAGAAGGTCAGCACGAACAGCCAGCAAGCCAAGAAAAGTTTACCAATCAAGGAGAATGGGAGAACTCCAGCGCTAGGGGAATACTGCACATAGAATTCATGGCTTTTTTACCATGATTCATAGTTTTTCAAAGTTAATTTTTTTAACTGTTTTTTTTTTAATTTTTCTTTTTCCCTTTTTCAACCAACATCTTATCAATCCCTTTTTTAAAAAAACATTTTTTATTTTTCATTTTTAAACTCATAATTTATCCCTTCATACTAGTTACCCTTATTTTTGACATATATATATAAGTTGTTCTCTTTTTAAAATTTTGAGATACACTTTCTTCTAACAGATCAAAATATACCCTAAATCGCTAGTGTATGGCTTTGTTCTAGTCTCCCACCTGATCACATTCTCTCCCTTTTTTTTTCTTTTCCTTTTTTTTAATCTTTTTTCAAACTACTTCTTATCTTATCAATTCCTTTTATAAAATCTTTTATAATTTTCATCTTTACAGTCATCTTCCATCCCTCCATTGTATCAACCCTTATTGTGGACATATATAAGTCTTTCTTCTTTAAAATTTAGGAGGCACTTTTATCTAAGAGACCAAAATATGCCCAAAATCTAGTGTGTGACACTGATCTATGTATGCACTAGCCTGATCATATTTGATCATATTCTGTTTTTTTTGTATTGTTCTGTTTTTGTTTTTATCTTTTTCTTTTTGTTTTGTTTTCTTTTTCTCTTTCTTTTTTCTTTCTTTCCCTTTTTTTTCCCCTGGTTTCAGGTCTTTTCTGATTTCTATAGAGTATATTTGCTGGGGACGTTGTTAACCTGTTAGCATTTTGTTCTCTCATTCATATATTCTCCTCTGGACAAAATGACAAGACAAAAAAAATCACCTCAGCAAAAAGAACAAGAGGAAGTACCGTCTGCCAGGAATCTACTCAATACAGACATTAGTAGGATGTCGGACCTAGAGTTCAGAATCATGACTTTAAAGAAACTATCTAGGCTTGAAAAAAGCGTGGAAGTTATTAGAGAAACCCTTTCTGGATAAATAAAAGAACTAAAATCTAACCAAGTCGAAATCAAAAAGGCTACTGATGAGGTGCAATCAAAAATGGGGGCACTAACTGCTAGGATAAATGAGGCAGAAGAGAGAATCAGCGATATAGAAGACCAAATGATGGAAAATAAAGAGGCTGAGAAAAAGAGAGAGAAACAACTACAGGGTCACGAGGGCAGAATTCGAGAGATAAGTGATACCATAAGACGAAACAACATTAGAATAATTGGGATCCCAGAAGAAGAAGAAAGAGAGAGAGGGGCAGAAGGTATATTGGAGCAAATAATAGCAGAGAACTTCCTTAATGTGAGGAAGGAAACAGGCATCAAAATCCAGGAGGCACAGAGAACCCCTCTCAAAATCAATAAAAATAGGTCAACACTCCAACATCTAATAGTAAAACTTATGAGTCTCAGAGACAAAGAGAAAATCCTGAAAGCAGCTCGGGAGAAGACATATGTAACCTACAATGGTAGAAACATTAGATTGGCAACAGACCTATCCACAGAGACCTGGCAGGCCAGAAAGAACTGGCATGATATCTTCAGAGCACTAAATGAGAAAAATATGCAGCCAAGAATACTATATCCAGCTAGGCTGTCATTGAAAATTGAAGGAGAGATAAAAAGCTTCCAGGACAAACAAAAACTAAAGGAATTTGCAAACACAAAACCAGCCCTACAAGAAATCTTGAAAGGGGTCCTCTAAGCAAAGAGAGAGCCTAAAAGCAGCATAGGACAGAAAGGAATACAGACAATATACAGTAACAGTCACCTTACAGGCACTACAATGGCACTAAATTCATACCTTTCAATAGTTACCCTGAATGTAAATGGGCTAAATGTCCCAATCAAAAGACATAGGCTATCAGACTGGATTAAAAAACAAGACCCATCGATATGCTGTCTGCAAGAGACTCATTTTAGACCCAAAGACACCCCCAGATTGAAAGTGAAGGGGTGGAAAACAATTGACCATGCTAATGGACACCAAAAGAAAGCTGGGGTGGCAATCCTTATATCAGACAAATTAGATTTTAAAACAAAGACTGTAATAAGAGATGAGGAAGGACACTATATCCTACTTAAAGAGTCTATCCAACAAGAAGATCTAACAATTGTAAATATCTATGCCCCTAACATCCGAGCAGCCAATTATATAAGGCAATTAATAACAAAAGCAAAGAAACACATTGACAACAATACAATAATAGTGGGGGACTTTAACACCCCCCTCACTGAAATGGACAGATCATCTAAGCAAAAGATCAACAAGGAAATAAAGACTTTAAATGACACACTGGACCGAATGGACTTCACAGACATATTCAGAACATTCCATCCCAAAGCAATGGAATACACATTCTTCTCTAGTGCCCATGGAACATTCTCCAGAATTGATCACATCCTAGGTCACAAATCAGGTCTCAACCGGTACCAAAAGATTGGAATTATTCCCTGCATATTTTCAGACCACAATGCTTTGAAACTAGAACTCAATCACAAGAGGAAAATTGGAAAGAACTCAAAGTCATAGAGGCTAAAGAGCATCCTACTAAAGAATGAATGGGTCAACCAGGAAATTAAAGAAGAATTAAAAAAATTCATGGAAACCAGTGAAAATGAAAACACAACTGTTCAAAATCTTTGGGATACAGCAAAGGCAGTCCTGAGAGGAAAATATATAGCAATACAAGCCTTTCTCAAGAAACAAGAAAGGTCTCAAATACACAACCTAACCCTAACCTAAAGGAGCTGGAGAAAGAACAGCAAATAAAGCCTAAACCCAGCAGGAGAAGAGAAATCATAAAGATCAGAGCAGAAATCAATGAACTAGAAACCAAAAGAACAGTAGAACAGATCAACGAAACTAGGAGCTGGTTCTTTGAAAGAATTAACAAGATTGATAAACCCCTGGCCAGACTTATCCAAAAGAAAAGAGAAATGACCCAAATCAACAAAATCATGAATGCAGGAGGAGAGATCACAACCAACACCAAAGAAATACAAACAATTATAAGAACATATTATGAGCAACTCTATGCTAGCAAATTAGATAACCTGGAAGAAATGGGTGCATTCCTAGAGATGTATCAACTACCAAAATTGAACCAGGAAGAAATAGAAAACCTGAACAGACCTATAACCACTAAGGAAATTGAAGCAGTCATCAAAAATCTCCCAACAAACAAAAGCCCGGGGCCAGACGGCTTGCCAGGGGAATTCTATCACACGTTTAAAGAACAATTAATACCTATTCTCCTGAAACTGTTCCAAAAAATAGAAATGGAAGGAAAACTTCCAAACTCATTTTATGAGACCACCATTACCTTGATCCCAACACCAGACAAAGACCCCATCAAAAAGGAGAATTACAGACCAATATCCTTGATGAACATGGATGCAAAAATTCTCACCAAAATACTAGCCAATAGGATCCAACAGTACATTAAAAGGATTATTCACCATGACCAAGTGGGATTTATCCCTGGGCTGCAAGGTTGGTTCAACATCTGCAAATCAATCAACGTGATACAATACATTAACAAAAGAAAGAACAAGAATCCTATGATCCTCTCAATAGATACCGAAAAAGCATTTGACAAAGTACAGCATCCTTTTGTGATCAAAACTCTTCAGAGTATAGGGATAGAGGGTACATACCTCAATATCATAAAAGCCATCTATGAAAAACCTACAGCGAATATCATTCTCAATGGGGAAAAGCTGAGAGCTTTCCCCCTAAGGTCAGGAACACGGCAGGGATGTCCACTATCACCACTGCTATTCAACATAGTATTAGAAATCCTAGCCACAGCAATCAGACAACAAAAAGAAATCCAAGGCATCCAAATCGGCAAAGAGGAAGTCAAACTCTCACTCTTTGCAGATGATATGATACTGTACGTGGAAAACCCAAAAGACTCCACCCCAAAACTGCTAGAACTCATACAGGAATTCAGTAAAGTAGCAGGATATAAAATCAATGCACAGAAATCAGTGGTATTCCTATACACGAACAACAAGACAGAAGAGAGACAAATCAAGGAGTCGATCCCATTTACAACTGCACCCAAAACCATAAGATACCTAGGTATAAATTTAACCAAAGAGGCAAAGAATCTGTACTCAGAAAACTATAAAATACTCATGAAAGAAATTGAAGAAGACACAAAGAAATGGAAAAACGTTCCATGCTCATGGATTGGAAGAACGAATATTGTGAAGATGTCAATGCTACCTAGAGCAATCTACACATTCAATGCAATCCCCATCAAAATACCATCCACTTTTTTCAAAGAAATGGAACAAAGAATCCTAAAATTTGTATGGAACCAGAAGAGACCCCGTATTGCCAGAGGAATCTTGAAAAAGAAAAGCAAAGCTGGCGGCATCACAATTCCGGACTTCCAGCTCTACTACAAAGCTGTCATCATCAAGACAGTATGGTACTGGCACAAAAACAGACACATAGATCAATGGAACAGAATCGAGAGCCCAGAAATGGACCCTCAACTCTATGGTCAACTCATCCTTGACAAAACAGGAAAGAATGTCCAATGGAAAAAAGACAGTCTCTTCAACAAATGGTGTTGGGAAAATTGGACAGCCACATGTAGAACAATGAAACTGGACCATTTCCTTATACCACATACAAAAATAGACTCCAAATGGTTGAAAGACCTAAACGTGAGACAGGAGTCCATCAAAGTCCTAAAGGAGAACACAGGTAGCAACCTCTTCGACCTCAGCCGCAGCAACTTTTTCCTAGAAACATCGCCAAAGGCAAGGGAAGCAAGGGCAAAAATGAACTATTGGGATTTCATCAAGATAAAAAGCTTTTGCACAGCAAAGGAAACAGTCCACAAAACCAAAAGACAACCGACAGAATGGGAGAAGATATTTGCAAATGACATATCAGATAAAGGGCTAGTATCCAAAATCTATAAAGAACTTATCAAACTCAACACCCAAAGAACAAATAATCCAATCAAGAAATGGGCAGAAGACATGAACAGACATTTTTCCAAAGAAGACATCCAAATGGCCAACAGACACATGAAAAAGTGCTCAACATCGCTCGGCATCAGGGAAATCCAAATCAAAACCTCAATGAGATACCACCTCACACCAGTCAGAATGGCTAAAATTAACAAGTCAGGAAACGACAGATGTTGGCGGGGATGCGGAGAAAGGGGAACCCTCCTACACTGTTGGTGGGAATGCAAGCTCCTCCACTCTGGAAAACAGTATGGAGGTTCCTCAAACAGTTGAAAATAGAGCTACCATACAATCCAGCAATTGCACTGTTGGGTATTTACCCCAAAGATACAAATGTAGGGAACCGAAGGGATACGTGCACCCCGATGTTTATAGCAGCAATGTCCACAATAGCCAAACTGTGGAAAGAGCCAAGATGACCATCGACAGATGAATGGATAAAGAAGAGGTGGTATATATACACAATGGAATATTATGCAGCCATCAAAAGGAATGAGATCTTGCCATTTGCAATGACATGGATGGAACTGGAGGGTGTTATGCTGAGTGAAATAAGTCAATCAGAGAAAGACATGTATCATATGACCTCACTGATATGAGGAATTCTTAATCTCAGGAAACAAACTGAGTGTTGCTGGAATGGTGGGGGGTGGGAGGGATGGGGTGGTTGCGTGATAGACATTGGGTAGGGTATGTGCTATGGTGAGCGCTGTGAATTGTGCAAGACTGTTGAATCACAGATCTATACTTCTGAAACAAATAATGCAACATATGTTAAGAAAAAAGAAAAAGAGGAAGAAGATAGCAGGAGGGGAAGAATGAAGGGGAGTAAGTCGGAGGGGGAGACGAACCATGAGAGACGATGGACTCTGAAAGACAAACTGAGGGTTCTAGAGGGAGGGGGGTGGGGAGATGGGTTAGCCTGGTGATGGGTATTAAAGAGGGCACATTCTGCGTGGAGTACTGGGCGTTATGCACAAACAATGAATCATGGAACACTACATCAAAAACTAAGGATGTGGGCGCCTGGTTGGCTCAGTTGGTTAAGCGACTGCCTTCGGCTCAGGTCATGATCTTGGAGTCCCGGGATCGAGTCCCACATCGGGCTCCAGGCTCTGCAGGAAGTCTGCTTCTCCCTTTGACCCTCTTCCCTCTCATGCTATCTCTCATTCTCTCTCTCTCAAGTAAATAAATAAAATCTTTAAAAAAAAAAAACTAAGGATGTAATGTATGGTGATTAACATAACAATAAAAAATTTTAAAAAAGAATAAAACACATTTGATCCATAATTTTGATCCTACTATGTTCAAAGGTCCATGAGAGCACGTTTCATGCATTCCTTTACTTTCAAGAATAAGACCAACAAGAATGTGCTATGAAGGAGGTAACCAACAGCTCTAGAGTAGGGTTCGTGGTCATCCTTCTTTCTTCCATCATCAAGCATTCTCATCACATTGTGCAGATCATCATCCCTAACACACAGCACATGTGTCAAAGACTGTTGTCATTCACTCATTTAATCTTCAAAACAACCCTATGAGATGGGTTCTATTATCACAGATGCAACAACTAATGCACAGAAATGAATTACTTACCCGAGATCCTGTTGCTCTTAAGTGTCAGAAGCAGAATTCCAATGCAAATAGCCTGATTTAGAGTCCATGCTCTCAACCACCACACTATAAGAACAGATATAATGAACATCCACTCACCTACAGGATATAAATACCATTTGGATGCAAGAGTTCTGCATCAAAACGGTAATTCAAAGGCAATAACAGCACTGAACTCACTACTATCACTCAGGTTCAAAAGGAAATTGCCCATCTCCTCCTCCAACCAGTAGGCAATGATTCTCAAATTTATGAAGCCTGGCGTGGGGAGAGGGCAATGCAAGGGAGACCACATTTAGCAATAGAGCAGATTAGTATAAGTAGAGTTCAAAGTGCTTTGGACGAACCATAACATATGCTGAAACTGACAATAAAACATGCAAAAAAAAGTATGGTCTTAATGCATTAATAACAACTGCACAGTTATTTATTTTAGTTCACTTCTCCAGCTCTCTTATTATAAAGACCCTAAACCAGTTTTTTTTAAGTAAAAAAAAAAAAAAAGCTGTTTACTCCCTTTTGATGTTCTGCATGTGCTAGGAGAATGGTATCCAGCCCCTAAAGTGCCCAGAAAGAAGAAAAGAAATCAAAGAACTTCCGCAATGAGAAGTGCGGAAGATGCCCAGAAAGTGCCCAGAAAGAAGAAAAGAAATCAAAGAACATCCACAACGAGACCCAAGAGGCTAACTCCCTTGTGAAAATAAAGGAAACGTCATTTTAAATTGAATCAAGAAGGCTATAAGCAGAGCTCTCACACACTACCACTTGCTTAAAGAAGCACACCTCCCACTCCCCAACAGGAAGAAGCCTACCTCACCAACCAAGGCAGGAGGAAGAACTGTTCCTTGCCCAGAAATGGCCCAGCCAATGAGAACTCAGTAAAACATCTCATCTCCTCCCTGCTTCTTTCTTTCCCCTATAAAAGCAAGCCCCTATGCTCTGTTCTCTGGACTTGCTCACGGTTTGCCATAGTTGGCTTGCCCCAAATTGCAATTTGTCTGTTATTCCCAAATACAACAGTCTTCCCTTATCTGAGGTTTGGCTTTCTACAGTTTCACAGTTAGCCATGATCAACCACAGTCCAAAATATTAAATAGAAAATTCCAGAAATAACAATTCATAAGTTTTAAATTACACATCATTCTGTATAGCGAGCGTGATGAAATCTTGTGCCATCCAACCATGGATGTGAATCATCTCTTGGTCCAGTGTATCCATGCTCTAGATGCTACATGCCTGTTAGCTACTCAGTAGACAGCTCAGTTATCAGACCAACTGTTGCAGTATCATAATGCTTGAATTCAAGTAACCCTTATTTTACTTAATAATACCCCAAAGCGCCAAGAGCAGTGATGCTGGCAATTTGGACATGCCAAAAAGAAGTCGTAAAGTGCTTCATTTAAGTGAAAAGGTAAAAGTTCTCAACATAATAAGGGGGGAAAATCATATGCTGAAGATATGAAGACTTACAATAATTTTTATCATGGTATGTTAAAATTTTTCTATTTTATTATTAGTTATTGCTGTTAATCTCTTACTGCGCCTAATTTATAAATTAAGCTTTATCATAGCTATGTACGTATGGGAAAAACCATACCATACACTGTAGAGAGCATGACATATACTGCATCGCATATGCATATATGCAGAGCATATAACAAGTACAGTAGAGCACATACCGTATCCACAGTTTCAGGCATCCACTGGGGGTCTTGGAACATACCCCCAGCAGATAAGGGGGACCACTGTAAACTCATTTTGCTGGTAAAATAACTGGTTCTTTTGCTTCGTAAGGCCAACGCTTTCTTCCACCAACACAGGTTTCTTCTTTCCCTGGCTGATTTCCCAAGGACGGAAGTTAACTTTTGCCCAGAATCCTCTCTCCAGTCTCATCCTCTATTACTCAGCATTTGAACATGTTTGTTGTGTGATGCCTTCTTGGGGTCATTTTGTTATAATCGATATCATGTACCAGGTCTTTCTTGATTTACAGTAACCCAGGAATGCAGTTGAGCAACAAAATTTATCTTACAGACACTCCAAAATCCAGTTGTGCTGCCAACACAATTATCTTCTCTGCCCTACAACCAATGTTTTAGATAATTACTAAGTCATATGTGAATTCAGTTCTATCCAACACTTGAGTGAATAATGTTCATGTTCTAAACCTTGTTAAGAAGTGGAAATTTAAATTCTCTGTGGGGATTATGCTTTCGGAGAGTACCTTGATGGAACAGGATAAGTATCAAGCTCTCAAGTAGAAGAAATCCTATTTTACCACAAGCACCACCTTCCCCATGCCTCAACAAATCTTTCTTGAAGTTTCTAATGGCATTTCCAGTAACCAAATTGCTACTCCAGGTCACTGGAAAGAACTGCTAGGTGGACAGAGAACAAAGAGCTACAGGAGTAACTGCTATGGAGGAAACATCATAGTGGTAGCATATGACATCCTTTTGTACCCTAAATTAAGCAGGCCAACTCTAGGGGAGACGCAATAGCCTCATACTGACAACAGGAGATGAACAGGTCAAATGATACACTAGCACAAATCCCTAAATGTCACAATATTTCAACAAGCTAAGAACAGAAAGAACAAATTTACACCTCCAAGCCTGTAATTTTCTCTACTCAAAATAGGAACATGACCCTATTAATCCAAATCAAACCAACAACTTGGTTTGATTCTCTTCATTTGAAAGATTAATATTCAAGCAAGCAACTTAATTTCTAACCCTGACTTCAAAAATCTAAGAACTCACCCCTGCAGGGTTCAAGAACTCTGGGTCCCAGGAGGCAGGAAACACAATGTGGGACAGTTTGTGATTCATAAGTTACCTCACTACATCATGAAATCTCCACAGTGGCTCAACAAACCTAATTTCTCCTGCCAGACTCCCACCCAGGAACAAAGGCATGCGAACTCAGTAGCTGCCCCACGTGCGAGTGCGGATTCAGTTCTCCATCTTTCATTTCCCTTCTTCTACATAATTTGAATCTCTCATTCACATAAACACTCAATTCCTACTATGTGTTAAATGCTACCTGATTTCTATAAATAAAGCAAATGTTACGTTTGTTCAGTCACGCATTCTCACTAGGTCTTCCTGGCATGCATTCGAGATTATGAAGACAAAGTTCATAAACCCATTCAGGTCTCACTCTTATAACACTGAACTCATTAACTGAGCTCCTTAACTACAGAAAATAACTAGTCATAGACCATACCAATCACACCATCATTGTACAGCAATATCCATAAATATCAAGAAAATGATACACAGTTAACTTTTAATTATCCACACTAATGAAGGGGAACAGTGGTATGGTTAATCCAAAATAGTTTACAATCCAATAATAATTTCTATTAGGATTTGGAATTCATTATGTGACTTTCTTCCCAGAAGATTTACCTTCTGATTATGTTTTCCATGATGAATATTCAAGTGAGGAACTTAATTTCTGTCTTAGAGTTTTAAAATTTATAAGCCTCAGGCTCCATCCCGGGCTTGCAGAACTAAAATGTAAAGTCTTTCATTAAAGTTTATGATACTGCCATAACTTCATATAATCCCATCCTGAACTTCCCATGGGTGATGAGTTATCACTAGGTCCTGATGTCACGCTTTCCCAAGAAATAAATGCACAGGGATTTAGCTCATAATTTCTAACTCTTCCTCTGTCAACTGCCTTAGTCTGTTTGGGCGCCAATGACAAAATACCACAGACTGGATAACAACAAACATTTCTCTCTCACAGTTCTGGAAGTTGTCAAGCCCAAGATCAAAGCACCATTGGTGGTGCTTTGATGAGCACCACCACGGTCATGGTCACATTTTGATGAGAGCTCTCTTCCCAGTTCATAGTCAACACCTTCTCACCGTGCCCTCACAAATGGAAGGGGCTAGTGATCTCTGTGGGGTCTCTTGTATAAAGCATTAATCCCACTCATGAGGGCTCCACCCTTTTAACTGAGCATCTCCCAAAGGCCCCACCTTCTAATACTATCATCTTCAGGGGTTCATTTCATATACGAATATTTGAAAGACATAAACATTCAGACCATAGAATCATCCTATTTAACTCTACATTACTCACCCACATATAGGTTCAAACATTTTGGTACCTGTATTCATGAGCTGTTCCTGTAATAATATTGTGTAACGAACTACCTTGAAGCCCAGTGACCTAAAGCAACAAGCATTTATTTCTTGCTCACAGATCTTCAAGTTGGCTGAACTCAGGTTAAACCTTTGATTTGGGCTCAACTTTGCTCCATGTGTGTCCCCTACTTGCCTTGGACCAGTGGCTCTAGTGGATTATAGGAGCACAAAGAGACAAGACAAGCCATCCATGCACACTTAAAACCTCTGTTCATATCATGTCTGTTCACATTCCACTGGCCAGGGAAGAAATATTGCCAAGCTCAAAGTCAGTGGGGCAAAAAAAAAGTACACTTCACCCAAGAAGGAAAAAAAATGAAGGTAAAATTTTTACTGAAAAACACTCCAATCCATCATTTAATATGTATTAGACTCTCCAGCAGGCTCTGGAAATACGAGGATGAATAAGTCATGATTCCTGTCCTCATGGAACTCACATTTCAGGGAAAAAAGTACTAAAAGGATAATGTTAAAACTGCTAAGTAAAGGTACATCCAAAATACTGTGTGGAAGAGGGGGCAAATGAGGGAATCTGATGCTTCCTGAGCTGAGGAAATAAGCAAAGGCTTTACATTGGAGTGTCTGATGTGAAGCCTGAAGATAAACAGGAGTTTCCAAGGAAAAAGATAAAGCAAGGATGCAGAAGTGTTGAGTAAATGGACTCTTCAAAAAATGACAGGTCATACAGTGTGACTAGAACCCAGTATATGCAAGGTGGCTGGGGAAAAATCAATCCCATAATCTTAGCTCAGGTTCTGAAAAGCCTCATGGACCAGATGAACAAGTTCAGAACCCATCCTATCGGCAGCGAGGAAAGAGATGAGCAAGAGGTATCAGTGATGTCACCAGAACTTGATTTTAAAGACATTCAGTGGCCAGGTGGAGGAGAGATGGGTGGGCGAGGGACATTCTGGAGGCACAGAGGTCAGTGAAGGGGCCACAGCAGTAGCTGAGGCAGAACAATCAGGACTTGACCCAGGACAGCACCAGAACCAAGGAAGCAAAGAGAGGTGACCTGAAACATTGTGGATGTGGAATCAGAAAGTGATTAGATGAGAGAGGGGGAGAAGAAGAGGCCTGGAACTGCTGTTTTCCAAGCTTATACAACTAGTTAACTAGTTAAAAGGTTAAGCCATTCTTCTTTCTGCTCTCCAAGGCACTCTGTGCTCCTGCTCTCCCTTTCCATATCTCCCCCCGGGGCCAATGAATTCTCCTCTTAGCCTAATTGAAAGTCCTAGGGCATCAGAACAGAAGAGGGGTTGAGGCAAAGGAAGAGATGTTTGGTGAGAAAAGATCGATATATCCCTTTCCAGGATCAGTGGAACACAGGTGAATAGATTAAGCAGGTTCTTTATAGAGTGCCTTTAATCACCTAACTCAAATCAATACTCCTTTAGAGGAACAAAAATAATTCTCCAAACAAACAGCTAATGCCTGTGAAGATACCTACAGTGGTTACACACTCCGGCTCCCCTGGTCAGGGTGGGCGGTGGTGACAAAAGAAAGGTAACTCTTAACCCAGAGGCAACCCCCAGGCTTGGAAGGGCACAGGGTCAGGGAGCAAAAACTCCTGACTCTACTGATCCTTCATCTACTGTCTCCACGTCATCTGAATTGTCGCTGGCGGACGAACCCACAGATGATATAGCCTTACTGGTATATAAGCACGCAGGCGCTGGTTAGGATGGCTCTGCTATTTCTCCACTCTGAGCCCTTCCTGTCTCTCTTTTCACATCCACTAGGTTGGAAGGAGAAGTTGTGAGAGAGGAAGAGTTTGAAGTAGCTCCCAGAACTCCAAACCACACACTCGCTCCCCGCCCCCTGCCCCACAACAGAGCTTAAGTGGAAAAGACTAGAAGTGGACCTGTGTTTCAAGTCTGTGTGACCTTGGACAAGTCTCCTAACCTCTCAGAGTCACAGTTCTGTATCTGTGAATGAAAATTAATACCTCCTTCCATGTTTATAGTCATGCTAGGATAAGATAACCCCAAAGGTCTACAACCTCAGGTGCACTCAAAAATGTTAGAATATTTTCTCTCATCCAGTTGATTACTTTGCTAAACTGGGGCTGATTTGTTGAAAGCACTGTCAAATAAAATTGCTGACAAAACTTCCCAAGTTGAAAGTCTGCAGAAACGTGGTGCGGCTTGCGGTGTACGAGCTAGCATGATGGTGATTTCCCATCTTCAGTCTTTCTCCTGCTATTTCCCCTGATGGGAATAGCCAGACCAAAATTCTAAAAGATCAGCCATCCATGCTGAGAGCAAGGCCAAAGGTTAACACGAGCCTTTTTAAATGATCTCAGTTGTTGTTCTAAATAATGGTAGCCATTATTGGTATTATTAATAAAGCCTATTCCACCAAACTGGCATGTGTGTACTGCTTAAATGTGAGGCAAAAAGGTCAAGACATGAAGGATAAGACTGTATTTCTTTCTTCAAGATAACCTCAGGGCAATTTCTAAGAGATTCGACCAACAAAAGCAACAGGCACACAGCTTCATCCTGCTTTTGGCCCTTTCCTCCAGATCAGACATCATTTCTGCAGCCTACAATACTCCACCAGTTTGAGAAATAATATGCAAATTCCCTAATTACATGGCCAATAATTTTACAGGTCTCACCTAGAGTGGTAAATGATTTCCTAGGTGGTCTGCCTTTCTCAATAGGGAGTCTGGGAACCTCAACTTCAGGATTGTCATAGAAAACCATTAGTGTCACTAAATTAACCAGCCCTCAGAATTAGCCAAGAAAAAGTTTATATTGATCTCACTTAGCCATGTGAGAAGAGAAGCACGTTAACTTTTTCAGAGTTCTCTTAGGCTATTCGTACTTCTCAGCTGATGGAAAGATGACTGAGAAATCATTAAAATACCCAAAAACCACAGAGTCTTCGTGCCATTATTTCTCTTAAATAATCAAGTTATGTATACCTTTAACTGTAAGCCTCTTTTAGAGTTATTCAGGGCAAAGATATGCAGACACAGAAATGTAAAATAATGTTCCCTATCCTTTAGGGAAACTCTATTTAATCGACGAAATTAGGATCATTTCTATAACAAAAACGCTTTTCATATACATTATTTCATTAAAATGTTCACAACTATGAGAGATGGACACTACCTTTATCCCCAGTTTACAAGTAAGGATGCTAAGACAAAAATAAGTAAAACAATTTGCAAAAAGTCTAGCTAATAAGAACCCAGATGAAGGGGCAATTAGTTCTACAAAGATAGAGGGAAAGTGTAAGGAATCAGGAAGATACAGAGAATGATGATGTTCTGGGTTTTGAAGGACCAGTAAAAGGCTGGTGGATCAACAACTAATTTATAAAACATCTCCTATAAGCTGAGCACTATGCTTGGGACTGGGACACACAAATGCAAGGCAGATACCATCCCTGCCCTCAAGTGACTTACGTTCTAGTAGACAAGGCATGGAAGGGCTAAGCAGAGTCCAGCCTGGTTAGTGCTTGGATGGAAGGGTCATTTCAAATTCTACCTGTGATCTGTGGGTAAAGTACAGCTTAAACCCCGGTGAGCACTGTATGCCTCTATCTTAGTGACCAACAGTTTCTTCCCCATCTAGTGATACCCCATTAAATACATATATCACAGCAAAGGAATAGCCAGTAGGTCACTCCAAATTTATTATCATCAGCCTAGCTCTCAAACTCAACCCCTTGCAGGTTGGTGTAAAAGAACAAAGAAAACAGAAAGATGGGCCCACCCCTGGGCATCAGGCATCCTCTGCAACAACCATGTGCCAAGGTGGTCCTGGGCTCCATGGGTTGTGGACCAATCTCTTACTGGTTAGAGAAAAAAGTAGAAGAGTTATCTTAGAGGTAGTCATCTGTAACCAGTCTTTATGGATCTGTTCAAAGTTATGACCTTGTTCTGGGGAAGACAAGGGAACCCTTTACATGAGCTGATTTTTTGGAGGGAATGATAAACAGAGGCAGTACCGAGCATAGATTTGAGGGACAAACTGCATTGGTTTGAATCCTAGTTCTGCCACTTAATTGCATGACTTTAGACAAGTTAGTTAATCTCTCTTGACTCGGTTTTTTTATCAGTAAAATGGGAATGGTTAATAATAGCACTTAACCTCATAGGATGTTGTAAGGATTAAAAGAGTTCATTAACAAATGTCAAATGCTTAGAATATTGCCTGGCACATAAGAAGTGCCATTTAAGTATGAGGTACTTTCATATGTCACTGCTGAGCCTCAATCACTCTGACCTGCTTCAAAAGCATGTCATACAACCAGTTGAGGTAATTACATTTGACTCTTCAGATGATTACTTCTAAATCACAATTCAAATGATCAAAGCGAGTTATTTACCTTTTTCAGCCTGCAAAAGCCTGAACATGACAGCTTCCTAGTGGGCATGACAGCTTTTTGGAGTATTATCTAGTATTGACTCGCGATTTGCTCTGAAAAGTTCCCTGACTGTGTGCAGATGGACACTTACACACACACACACACACAAAACAGTGGAGTGTCTTTTGTATCTGACAAACCCGGGTTCAAATCCCTTACCATTTACCAACTACATGATGGTAGGCAAATTAGTTAAATGTATAGACCTCAGTATCCTCATCCATAAATGGGAGCAATAAAACCTATCTTAAATGAAATGAGCTCCTATCTGTCCATATGTGTCAGGGCCTGTCATGAGGGAGCACTCTACAAATGGCAGCTAAAATACCCAGAGAGCATTACTCACCCGGAAAGGGGCCTCACAGAAATGATGCAATTTTTCTTTCCAATGAGGCTATTGATTCCCTTTAAGGAGACTCTCAGCAGGATAAATGACCCTTCGTTATTTCCCTGGCAGGCTTCTGGCATTTTGGGGTTCCAAACAAATCTGACTTACCACATCTGTGAATCCCAAAGGTCTATACACATTGCTTCATAATGGCATAAAATTATCACTTCGATAAAAATCGACCATTGTTCAGATACTGAATTCCTTCAGAGAACATTACCTGGGGCATTTTGGAATGGGGACAGCAGAGCCAATTAGGATCCACCATCTTCACCCAGAGGGTCCTTAAGGGCAAAGTATGTCTGCCACAGTCAGAAAATAAACCAGAAAGTAGAAAAGAGCAACTGACTTTCTGCCTCCAGTCACCCCCAACACTGGTTCTGAAAGGATGCCTTAAAATCCCTATTTAATGATGTCTCTGTCCCCTAAGATACTTCAGTGACTCCCCACTTCCCCTAAGCTAAAATCCACGCTTACTTCCCCTCCACCTCTCCAACCTCATCTCTTGCCATTCTTCCCCTACATTCTTCCCCTTCATCCACAACCTACGCTCCAGTCCCATCAAAGCTCATTGTCAACTCATTATATCCCTCTTCGATTCAAGACATTTTACACATCACCTTTTGGAGTCAATCACTTTCATGCCAGCCATTTTGAGTGCAATTTGACAGACTTGGGGATGATGATATTTTTTTGTTCACCTTTCAACCATAACAAGTCAACAACTAAACCAGAAAAAGATGTTTATAGTGACCCTGCTTTAGGTCATAACCAAGTTCTCATCAATTCTGACATCTTGGGGGGCTTGTTAATTAACCTCACTAGAACATCAAGTTCTACATTTGAGAATGCCTGCAGTGTCTAAAATCATTCATTCAAATTGTCTTTACCCTTCAGCTCACTCTGAAAACAGCATAACAACCAAGAGCAGATAAGCATGAGCTGGGAATCCTAGTCAAGATAAAAAGAAGGAGCTGGTTGGCTAATTGTGGAATTGTAAGGAAAGAACCCTCTGGCTCTAAGGGGCATGTGTTATCTCCATTTCTTGCCACAACAGACAGGCAATCTAGGAAATTTTAACAGTGTAAGCCAGGGAGACAAACTGCCTGGGTGTGAGTCCTGGCTCTGCCAGTTATGAGGTGTGTGATCTGGGCATTTCTTGGTGCCTCAACTTCCTCCTTTTTAAAACAAGTATCATAACAGGACCCAACTCAACAGGATGTTGAGAGGATTAATAGAATCAGTAACTGTAAATATATACGAGAATAGCACCCGGCACATAATAAACACTATTCAAATGTTTGTCAAGCAAAACAAATGAGACATTACGTGGTTATATTGCTGATGGCAGCAAATGCCCCATAGCAGATGTCAAATGCTGAAATTTCAGAGGTTTCTTTTTTAGGATAACAAAGTAGGTATCATCTTCTGTTGCTCCCCTCCCCCAGAAAAAATCCCAATTAGTTCTCTGTACTAAAAATAGAAATGGTACCATTAGCCTTCACCAAACATTACTGACAATGGTCAGAAATCTTTGTTCTCAAGGAGAAAAACTGCACAAAGCTAACAGTTATAATGTATCAAAACACTGCATCAAAATATCCTGCTTCCTCCAGTTACGCTCCATTCCTCTGAGAGCAAATTTCAACCCGGAAATATTACCACCGCCATAGAGCACCTTTGATAACGGGGGCTTAAACTCCCCTTTCATCCTAATGACCTACTTATGTGGGGATTACTAACCACCACCGACATTTAAAAAACACACAGCAAAACTCCACGGCAGAATCACAGAAAGAGAATTTTAAAATAGCTACATGTTAGAACAAGGGAAAAGAGGCTAATGAAGTCTGCGCCTACTGAGTCTACTCTGCTACTAAGTCGGCCCCATCTTACAAGGGCATGCAAAGACAGGCAAGAAGCCAAGGGCTCCCAGGCCTGCCCAGGCCTTGCTGGACACAGGAGGAAGCTACAGCTGACTATTCACCTGGAATGATAGAAGAGGAGGAGCATGCACAGGTTTCCGGGCTTGAAACCCACTGTTCCAACACTGATTGTGAGAACTTGGGTAATACATTTGCCTTTGAGTCCCAGTTTTCCCAATGGTAAAATGGAGCTAAGACCTTATTGAGTTGGATTGGCTAACACCACAGAGCCTTTATGTGGTATCTGATACACACAAGACGCCCCATTCTCTAGCTCTCCTTTTCTATTCAACATAAGCAATAAATCTTTCTAGACTCTGGAAGGAAATGGGATCAGTTATGTGATCCTGGCTATCACATGGAAATTATATATTCAATAACCTTCCTATACTCCATGCATCCTCAAGTTTTTCCCAACACATGTTAGGAAGGGTTCTTGTTGCAAGTGACAGAAACTGACTTTTAAGCACTTTAGAAATCTATTGTTAAGGGTCAGTTGGAAGCTCTGAGGTCCAGGCCTAGAAATCAACTGGGAATTGGAAATGCTACACAGCTTGGCAACAGCATTTCCTGGCAAGAGTCACACAATAGTCACAAGCTGGGGCACAGGACACTCCTGCCACCATGCTAAATCTTCCAGTCTCCCTCCATCCACTGGTCCCCCACTCAGGTTCAATGTCCCTGGATCTAGCAGCACCTGGAGCCCATGCCCAACCCGGGCTATCCCAGGACAGGCCCAGAGGAAAAATCGGACCTCACTCCTTTGCTTCCAAAGACAAGGGCACAGGCAATGTCAGGATTAACCACAGACCAACAGGGAGTTCCCCAGAAGGGAGACGGAGGAACTAATAGAAAGAGAGGGCTAGAAGCTGGATAAGCAAAAAAGCGACAAGTCACACATATTGAGAGAAAAGAGAGATAAGTGGCCTGCATTGTTCTTCCCACTTCTGAAACAGGCTCCAATGCGCCTCCATCCATTCATTCAACAGATATGTACTGACTATGTACAATTGCCATTCACTGAGGATACGATAACCCAGGATTCACAAATCATCTCTGCCCTAGAAGAGATAAATAAAAGTAAGCAATTGTCATAGTGGGTATTGCCTGCAGGTAAGCATATGTCACATGCATGTACTTGTTACCTACTGCTACATAACAAGTCACCCCGAAACTTAATAGCTAAGACAGCACACATTTATTATTTCCCAGTTTACATGAGTCAGGAATCTAGATACAACATAGTTGGTCCTCTATTTTAGTCTCTCTTAACTTAAAAGAGCTGGCAGGGTTCAGTTCCTTGAGAGCTACTGGCCAGAGACCACCCTAGGTTCCTTGCCATGTGTATTTCTCCTACATGGCAGCTTGCTTTCTGGAAGCGTGCAAGATGAAAAGGCAACAGGGTCTGGTAACAAGAAGAAAGCCACAGTCTTTTGTAACCTAACCACAGGAATGACATCTCATCATCTTTGCCATATACTACTGGTTAACTAAGTCATTATATCAATCCTACACTCAGGGAGGGGTATTATAGAAGGAAGTGAGTACCAGGAGGGGAGGATCACTGGAGGGCATTTTAGAAATCTGCCTACCACTACAAAAGTCATCAAGAGGAAAAAAAAAAAAAAAAGCCTTTTCACAGATTCAGTGGAATCTATGGAGTTTGTAGAGAAGTGGAGTTTAGGGCCATTGGGTGTCTTGGATGGAAAATTAGCATAAACAGGAACTCAGAAAGTGCTGGGGGCATGGAAGCTGCATTTTGTCAAATCTAGTATCATCTAGAATATTGGAGCAAAGTCATTTGAAACCTCAAACTGGCAGAGAAGGGAGGGAACCAGAATTCCTTTCTCAGCTATTACTTGGCAGATACTTTGTCTTCTTTTAAGCCTGATTTCACTATTACAAACTGGATATTATTATCCCTAGTTTATAGATAAGGGAATTGATGAACAATAAGGTTAAATTCCTGTTCCGAAGTCACACTGCTAATAAATAACAGTCCTCATTCAGACAGACATTAGAATCAAACAAAAATGTGCTGAAGTCCCCACCATCTATTTGCCATGTGATTATTTGAAAATAACTTCTTTATATTGTTTACTGCTTTATCCTGACTGCCCAGCAGGTGCTTAGTGTCTCAGTGAATTAATTAATCAACCTCAGTTTTATCTGTAAAAGGGGCTTAATAATGGCACCTACCTCGAGGGTTATTGCAAGGATTATATGAATATCTAAACACTTAGCACAGTGCCTAGCTCTTGCTGGGAGCTCAAAAGATGACAGTTTCAATTATGCTGCTGCCCCTGATTCTGATCTTAACCTCAAAATACAATGTTTACTGCTTCAATTTCCTTAGTGGTTATAGGTCTGTTCAGGTTTTCTATTTCTTCCTGGTTCAGTTTTGGTAGTTTATACATCTCTAGGAATGCATCCATTTCTTCCAGATTATCTAATTTGCTGGCATAGAGTTGCTCATAATATGTTCTTGTAATTGTTTGTATTTCTTTGGTGTTGGTTGTGCACTACTGGGTATTTACCCCAAAGATACAAATGTAGGATTCCGAAGGAGTATGTGCACCCCAGTGTTTATAGCAGCAATGTCCACAATAGCCAAACTGTGGAAAGAGCCAAGATGTCCATCAACAGATGAATGGATAAAGAGGATGTGATACACACACACACACACACACACACACACACACACACACACACACACAATGGAATATTATGCAGCCATCAAAAAAATCTTGCCATTTGCAACAACGTGGTTGGAACTAGAGGGTGTTATGCTGAATGAAATAAGTCAATCAGAAAAAGACATGTATCATATGACCTCACTGATATGAGGAATTCTTAATCTCAGGAAACAAACTGAGGGTTGCTGGAGTGGTGGGGGGTGGGAGGGATGCGGTGGCTGGGTGATAGACATTGGGGAGGGTATGTGCTATGGTGAGCGCTGTGAATTGTATAATACTGTTGAATCACAGACCCGTACTTCTGAAACAAATAATACATTATATGTTAAAAATAATTTAAAAAAGACAGTAGGAAGGGAAAAATGAAGGGGGGAGGAAATCGGAGGGGGAGACAAACCATGACAGACTATGGACTCTGAGAAACAAACTGAGGGTTCTAGAGGGGAGGGGGGTGGGGGATGGGTTAGCCTGGTGATGGGTATTAAAGAGGGCACGTATTGAATGGAGCACTGGGTGTTATATGCAAACAATGAATCATGGAACACTACATCAAAAACTAATGATGTAATGTATGGTGATTAACATAACACAATAAAATAAAGTTAAAAAAATACAGTGTTACCTATAGGATACCATAAACCCTAGCTTCCCAGCACCCACCTTATCTAGTCCCTCCCTGGTGAAACCTTCATGCCAAGACTTACTTCCTAACTCCCAGTTCATTAAAACAGACATCCTCTGCTCCAGGAAAACTGGACCCCATCCATTCCCATACAGATACCATGGTTCCACATCTTCTACATCAGGAAAACTGGACTCTGCTCCTTCCCACATAAATAACACATGGTTCTCACATCCTCTGTACTAGGAAAACTGGTCTCTATTTCTTCCTGCATGGGCATCATAAGGTTCCACATTCTCTGCTCCAGGACACTGGACCCCACCTCTTCTTGCATGGACAGTGTATGGCTCCACATCCTCTACATTGAAAACACCAGGTCCCATCCTTCCTGTATGGACACCACATGGCTTCCATATCCTCTGCTCTATGAAAACTGGACACCATCTTTTCCTATGTAGATACCATAATGGTTCCCACAATTGCATCATCGCTGACATTTGTGCCTTGTTGGGTTATACAGAAACAAACCAACCTGAATTCAGTCCTAGCAAGTGCCTTATCCTCTCTGAGCTTTGGATGCAATAGCTGCACAATGTAATTCTTAGCAAATGACCCAATGAAACACACTGAACGATTAGAGTGTCCTTGGAGGAAGCCAGCAGAGATGGCTGCCCTGCTTCCCTGGCACCTTGCTTCGGGCTGAACGGGAGTTTAACCTCCAGAATAACACTGCCATCTTTTTGCTTTATTTGGCCTTGTTGCTTCTCCATTTGGGAGCCAAATTATAGCCTCATAAAACAGCAGGAGTGCTAGAGAAATAGCTTAAATACAGTAACTATTAAAACCTCAAACTGCTGTGCTAATTAAATTGCCTTATTGCAACAAATTTTGTAATACAAGGCACGTAAAAATGCCAGTCTCCCTTTTTGGCAAGAGGAAACCACCCCTTCTAGTTATGCTCGTGTTTGACTCCAAGGTAGACCTCAGCCCAGGGGGAAAGTGTGTGCTTGCATCAGCTGGCTGGATTTCCCTCTTCTTCAGGGAGGCGTCTTCCACTCAGTCAGTGAAGCTTACTCGGGGCTGGTGGATAACAGAGAAAAACAAACGCAAGCCACCGAATCATTGCTGATTGGATCCAAGAGTTCAACAGAGAAGCTCAGGGAATTTTGTGTAAGCAACTGATCAGTAATGACTGACCACCTGGTGTCTACCATGTACTATGCAAAGTCCTCTGAACATGAAAAAAGGAAACTGGTGTCCAGCCCTTCCATGACAGAGAGAGATAGGCCAAATTAAAAAGCTATAAATGTAAATTTATAGAGCAACAGGGTTAAAACAAAGGCTCTGGAGCCAGACTGCCTGATCTGAAACCCTAGTCTACCACTTACTAGCTGGATGAGCTTGAATACATTACTTAACCTCTGTCTGCCTCATATGTAAGACAAGGCTAATACTGACAGGTATTTTAAAAGGTTGGGTGAGGAGTAAATGAGTTAATATAAAGAACAGCTTAACACAGGACATAGTACCAGTCTATCTGTACAAAATTTGGGGAGTATTACTATCATTAATATCACTGAACAGTGTAAAAAATACTGATCAGGAGATTGGAGTTCCAGTCCTGACTCTACGTCTAATATGAAGCCCTTTTCCGTCTGTGTCTTTAAATTTATTTATTTATAATCTAGGGAAATAGGAAAAGTTGAATTATCTCCAAAATTCCTTCCAGCACTAAAATATTATGCTCAATATGACTTGCATTGGGTTATGCGTGATATATTTCAGTACAGTATGGGACAGAATAGGGCATCAAGGGGAAGACACTAATTCAAGTCTCTACTGAGCACCAAATGGGTGTCAGGTATTGTGCTAGGCACTAAGTATTTGCCAGGGTCAATTAAAAAAAAAAAACAAACAAAAAAAACCAGTGGGCTGAGTCCAAGTACATCTAAACATAAGCCTCTGGCTGTGTGGGCCTGGCTCTCTTCCCTCTGCCTTTCCCTGACTCTCAGAGTCCAGCAAACAGGCCCAGGGCCTCAGTCAGGCTCCACAGCAGGAAAGAGCCCATCAAATAAGATCACTGAAGGAGGGTTTACTACCGCAACTGTTTACAAAGGGCAAGGCAGTGGGGAGGGAAACTAAAGAGACCACCCTATCATAAAATGTACCCAGGATTTTGTTTTTATGCAGTTGTGGCGAGACCAACAGGCCCGATGACTGCTGTTGGAAAGACAGTTTATTACACATAGTTCCCAAGAGGGAGGGGCATGCCAAATCATGGGGGAGTCACGTGGGAAGCACCAGGGTTGGTAAGGATGCAGAGGGAGCCGGAAGAAAGCATGGGCAAGAGCCTTTATTTGGTTTCTTCAGGAAGGAATAGGTGAGGAAGGGTAAACAGGCTCAGCATGTTTAGGATCAGATAGTTTACATAATTTTGGTGGGCTCTAGACTACAGAGGTTGGTCCTAGTTGCCTGGTACCTGGTCCCGGGATATTTAGGGCAGGTGGGTAACAGGAGTCTTATAAAAGAAGGTGCTGGGGGTAAAGACTCCGTATTGGTGGATTTGCTTATCAAAGGCATGCCCCAGGCAACACTTTTAGGATCTCTAAGAATTGGCAAATTCTAAGAGAGGTGACCCCTCCCTCTCCTTGGATCCACAAGGCTCCAACATGACAAAGCATCATAAATACAATAGGCAAAAAACATGATTAATACACACCTGCAGGCCTGAAGGAAGAAGAAAGGAAGTAGTTACCAGAACCCAAAAACAGAATCACATGGAGAAGGGCACCTTGAAAGGAGTTGCGGCCCAGCCAAAGGATGTAATCAGCCCACAGTGACCCAGCACAGAAAGTCTCCAGCAAGGGAAATGAATACCCAGCCTCTCTCCTCCCCTCCCTTGATTTTCTGTTAGGACTCCCCATCAGCAAACCCCAGCTAAAAGCCAGAGGGCAAGGGGAACCATTCACACGGTCCACACAGGTCTGCCTACCCAGGCAGCATGCAGGATGGAGAAGGGAAGGGGAAGTGAAACTGGAGGGGGAAAGAACACATCCACATCAGGACTGCAACCACACCAGAAAAACCTGGAGCTGCTTCCACTTAAGAGAGAACCTGCAAATGGCTTGCTTAAAAAAAAAAAAAAAAAAAAAAAAAAAAAAAAAAAATTGATTTGAAGGTTGCCTGGAGATGGAGCAACCAAAGATGAAAGAAGGAATTTCTTTCTTCATTCTAACCCTTGGCCTCTTCCTTCATCTCAGTACAGATGTGGAACACCACGAGGAGACACAGGTATGCCTTCATTCATCGCCTCCTGACAGGAACCTTCTTGAGTCCCTCCTCCAGGCACTCCAGGGTTTGTAAAAGCCTGTTGTTTTCCAAGAGATGCTGACCTCCCCTGTGTTCCCAGGAAACCTGCTGAAGATCCCAGTGCCTGAGCACCCATGTCACTGCTGTCTCCAGACAACCCGGGAAGAAGCAACAGGCTGATGCTGATGCTTGTGGTTGGAGCAGAGTGAGCGCACTCACCTAAGCCATGATGAAAGCCAGCTCTGCTCCAGGAGCTTAGATTCATGCCTGCAGGACACACCCAGAGCAGGCTGTGGAAGAAAGGGGAACAATACTGTTCAAAATGCATTAAGTGAGCCTACTCGTGTCCGGTTCTAGGACAGTGAGGCTGAGGCACACACAGCCCCTGCCCTGCAAGGAATTAGCAAAATATTAAAAGGAGACAGAAATAAACCAACGATAACGATGTCGTGCCCAAAATTAATCACCAAACACTATGCTGGGTCCTCTGCTATGGATGAGGGAAGGCAGCAAAGGGCGGATCGGCCTAGACCGTGGGGGCAAAATTTTTTTCTTGGGGGGAGGCAAAAAAAAAAAAAAAAACTTAGTCTTTTTATGTAAAAACCTCAGAGAAACATGTAGTACATAAACAGATACACAGTTCTGTGGAACTAAAACCTCACAGGAAGTGAGACAATTGAGAAAGAAAACATCTAAAAAGGCTTTGTGAAGGAGGTGATAAGTCGGGATTCACCACCGGCCAGCAAATCATTTAGCTTCGCCCAACCCCAGGTTTGCTTCTGTCAAGTGGGCAGGAATGACACCTCCCTGTGGACTGAGTGCCTCGAACGGGCTGGAGGGGAGGCGCTAGGAACGGAAGTGTGAATGACAGTCTCACTCCTTCTGGAGCTCCCATTTGAATAGAGGAGACAGACAAAAAACACATAAACTAATAATTATGTAACAGAATGCCAGGGAGTGATAAGCCCAAAAAGAAAGACAAAGAGGACGAGGTTTCAGAATAAAGACTGATAAAGAACGCTATCTGAGTTTCTAGGGAAGTATCCTGGGGAGGTGACGTTTGAGAGTACACATGAATGAGGTGAAGGAATAAACCCAGCAAGTATCTGGGCAAATAGTATTCCTGGAGAAGAAAACACTAAACACAAACATCCTGAGATAGGAACATGCTAGGTGTTTCTGAGGCAAGACTTGCTGGAACACAATGAACAAAGGAGAGCGTGGTGGGTTAAGAAGTCAGAAAGTGAGCCAAGGACCAGGGATAGGAACAGGGAAACAACATGATGTGATTTATGTTTTGGGAAGATGTCCCTGGCTGCTGCGGACTTCAGGGCAGGAAGGAGAGCAGAGCAAGTAGTTAAGAGGCTACTGATGTAGGAAAGCATTTAACACTATGGCCAACACAACAAATAATCAATCAACAGGACCTTAAAAAAATCCACCTCGAGGCAAACAACATGAAGATTTTCCATCATGCCTCCCCTGTTCTTTCTTTGTGCACATGTCCAGGATGAATGCAGGCCAACTAAAAACACTGGTCTCATCCAATTAGGTGTCTCATAAGGAATATTATATTCAATTCAATGCTGAAAATTCTAAAACGCCACCCATCACCAGTTTCTCAAACTCCCTTTTTAAGGCAAGACTTTTCTAAGCCTCTGGCCAAGGTACTTGCATCCTGGTAGTCCAGAGCATCTTAAAAAGAAAAAAAAAATACCATTGTATGTTAAAATGGTATCAACTTAAAACGACTCTAGTAAATGAAGAAAATATTTGAGATACTTTCAAAAGCTGTGCTTGTTACCAAATTATAAGCATAAACCAGATTCATATCCCAGTGCCTGAATACATGGTAGGTAACCAGCAAGTATCTGTTGAAGGATGAATAAATTTTTAAAAATCCCAAAACAAACTGTACTGTGGAGGCAAGGAGTCAAAAGGAAGATTATTAATTTGCCCCTTTGGGACTGTTTATCTTACCATTAGTATAAACACACGATCTCTTCTTGACGGTTTATTTCTAGAATTCAGGAAATCCAAGTGACACAGGTGGGTGTAAACAACACTTGGCTATACATCTTTAAAATGAATTTTGGGGGTGCCTAGGTGGCTCAAGTCGGTTAAGCGTCTGCCTTTGGCTCAGGTCATGATCGCAGGGTCCTGGGATCGAGCCCTGCATCGGGCTCCCTGCTCGGTGGGAAGCCTGCTTCTCCCTCTCCTTCTGCCTGCAACTCTCCCTGCTTGTGCTCGCTCTCTCTGTCAAGTAAATAAATAAAATCTTTAAAAATAAAATAAAATAAAGTGAATTTTGATCAATCATAGCTTCTTGGGTGGATATAATTATCCAGGAGGAATAATACCTACAATAGGTACAATAATACCCACAAGAGGTCAATGTCTACACTATAGTAGATGCCCAATAAATATTTTCCACTTTTAGTTGAAAAACATATGAATAGAAATCTGTTTCAAAGGATGCTTGCATCATTTTCCTCAAATTCCAATAAATTCCTTTCCAATTCCCTACATATAGAAAAGTCAGTGACTTCTGCTTCACTTAAAACCATTTTAGGAACATGATGGGAAAATAAAACAAGGTTTCTTATCCACCATGACCACACCTTGTTCATCAGGAGTCAAACCCAAAAGGTTATTCTTGAAGACATCAGCAAGCTAAGAGATGCAACAATACTCAGTGGAAAAGCTTATAGGAGTCATACCTATTACTCTTAATTTCAGCCATCTATTTCCATCCCATAGGAAAGAACAAGAATAGATGAGAGAGAACTTCAGTGGAGCTCTTGTCCATAAAACAACAGGCTAGAATGGAAGAGATCTTTCGAGATGCATCTGTCTTTAAGAGATACAGCATTTCCTACCTTTTTCATCTGGAGCTGGATTAATTGCCTGGGATTAGGTAATGGAGGAATTTCTGGACATCAAGACAATTCCAATTTACATACCCTTCCTTGACCCCCTGGCTCTGCCCTCCACTGTCACCCATCTGTGGCAAAGAACAGAATGCCTTCGCCAGTCTCCAACAGTGGAAAATGAAAAAAAATCTGACTTTCACCCCATATCATTTTCATCTTTCATCTTAATTATCACCACCAAAAGTACAGAAATCATTATCTTTACAATGATGAACGTCCAATTAGCATTTCCCATATAAATTTCATATTATAAAGGAGGTTGTAATGGATAATGCAACTTGCTAATGGCCTTTTTTCCTGAGCTGAAAAAATGAGGTGCTTAACAAAATGAAATTAAATCTGAGCTAGTTTCAAACAAGTCAAGAACTTTAATTATTTGGACGGGAAAAAAGAAGGAGAGACAAACTACATTTTTTAAATGGTAATATTTTTAAATAGTTTCTCTTTCCACCACACTGCTCAAGCTTTCTCTCTAGACAGCTCAATGCTTGTCTTGTTGTGCTCAATGGGTTTTAAACTACTGTGAAATTGTTCAATGTGGTATTTTCATTAGCAGTACTCTTTAGTAAGTTTGAAACTTATTCCAAATAAACATTCTATTTGCTCTATGGCATTTTAATTGGTTCCCATCCACCACAGCTCCTCACAAAGACAGATGTTAGAGGTGATACCAGCTCCTCTCTAATTAGAACATGATGATTTGAGCAACAACATGAGAGACTGTGATTTACTGAAGTAGAATCCTAGAAATGACCAGTCAGATCAAGCTAGCCACAGTGTTAGGCAACACGACTGTGATTGAACATTAGGTTCAGATGTAACACAGACCTAGGTTCAAAGCCTGGCTTTGCTGCTCACTATCTCTGTCAGTTAATCTCTGTGAAGTAAGATGAAGGCAACCTCTGAAAGTTAGTGAGGATTAAATGATACAATACATATCAGGCACCTAGAACAACGGCTGAAAAATAATGTGTTCAATACACAGTAGAAAGAAGAGTAACTTCAATTCTGACTTTAAAACTTGGAGATGAATTATTATTCATTCAATAAATACACGCTGAGCACTCACTATACACCAGACGCGGTCCTACACATGAGATATATCAGAGAAGAAAATAGACCACACAAAAAAATCCCTAGAGAAACAATAAAAGAATAAATGTCATGAACAGGTGTGTAGTAAGTGCCCGCCCCCCAGGGACGAGGGAGATTGAAAATGGATGAGTGGAGATGGTTTGCTGGCTGCAGTTTTAAGTAGGGTAACCAGATTGAATTCTACATTTTGAAGGTAGAACCAAAAAGGTTTACTGAAGGACTGCATGTGGGATGCGAGAGAAAGGAAGGAGTTAAGGATGACTCCAAAGCTTTTGGCCAGAGCACTTGCAAGCACAGAGTTGCCGTCAATTGGATGTTGAGTGTCCGTGTCTGCTATACCACCTCCCATCCACCATAGCATCTAGAGATGGTAACTGCCTTAATAAAATGTTAGGGAAACATCCAGAGCTTTTTTATTTGGCTTGATGATGTTTCACTGTATTACTTCAATAGAGGTTCTGGTTTGACAAACCTCCCTTTCTCTATTTCATAACAGAGGAAGGTAAAATGGCAGGGTACACATATGCGTTAAAAATAGTCGAATATACACAGCTATTTATAGGTGTGCATGTCGTACCAACTGGTTATTGAGAATAATAAGCACCCAATATGTTTTTTAAATAAAGAATGACCACATGACGCTAAGAAATTAGTAAACTGTTACAGAGCGCCATGAATGGTGCTGTAAGGGAATAAGTCAAGCAGAGAAAGACAATTATCACATGGTTTCACTCATATGTGGAACATAAGGAATAGCGTGGAGGACCACAGGGAAGGGAGGGAAACTGAAGGGGGAGACATCAGAGAGGGAGACGAACCATGAGAGACTCTGGACTCCGGAAAACAAACTGAGGGTTTCAGAAGGGAGGGGGGTGGGAGGATGGGGTAGCCTGGTGATGGGTATTAAGGAGGGCATGTGACGTGATGAGCACTGGGTGTTAATATGCAACTAATGAATCGCTGAACACTACATCAAAAACTAATGATGTATGATATGTTGGCTAACTGAACATAATAATAATAATAATAATAATAATAATAAAAGGAGATAATCCGGCACAGCAGAAGTTAAAGCCAAGGGGAGTTAGTGTGACCAACCATCCTGGTTTACATGAGACTTTCTCACTGCCCATAAAACTCCCTAGCCCCAGGCAAACTAGGAGAGTTGGTCATCCTAACAGAGGATGTTAAGTTTAGGACATGTTAAGTTTGGAATGCCTATTTGACATCCCAGATGTCAAAGTAAACAGATGAATATAGATGTCATGTAAACAGATGAATATATGAATCTAGAATTTTAAGAGTCAGGAGACATAAATTTGGTTGCCACCAAATACACGGTATTTAAGACAATGAGGTATATCACTATGGGATTTTATATTTAGTAAGAAATACAAATAGAATTTTGTTTGGCACATACTGAATGCCAAGTCTTAGGAATATAGGTAATAGTTCAAGCCATTTGAACGGCCACAGGATAGCAGGAAAGAGAGACAAATAACCAACTAAGTATAATGCATTTTGTTGTGTATAAGTTCAGTAGTGGTCTCATCAAGGACAAGATGATAGCACAAGTATTTGAAGGATGAAGAGGAGCTTTCCAGGCAGATGAGGCAGTAGAGAGAGAGGGAATTCAGAACAGAAAATACAGCATGTGTGATAATACAGAGAAGTGAAACAGCATGACGTGTTTCAGAAAACGTCAAGAAGTTTGCTGGTCCAGCTCATGAAATGAAAGGATGGAAGTGATAAGGAAAAAATAAAAAGGCTCCATTTGTCACCGTTGGGCAGGCACTTGAATTCCAGCAGAAACAGAAACACAGGGCTTCCTGACCAAACACCATGGGTATTTCAAAGGCCCACTATAAGTAACCACAGCATGGTACTGCCATTCAAGCTTCACAGCTCGTTAAAAATATAAATGTGGGCAAGTAGTTTTCTCTATTTTTAGTGCCTTCATCTAAAAACAGAGACGACAATAATCATGAAATATTTGGTCAAGCTCCTTCATCAATGTGTAGGAATATACAAATGGAATAATGAAGCCAAAGTGCTAAGTAAACTGACAGATTTACAAGGATTGTCATTCCTTCCTAACTATGTGTACTCTACCATTCCAGCAATGGTAAAAATTAACCATGCACACTAGACAAAGGAAAGTCGTAGGACGTATCTGTAGCAGAACAAGCAGCTGGAGGCCCACATGAGTTCTGTCAACCACAGTGTGGGTAACATAAATCTGTAACATTTTAGAACTAAGAGAACTAAGTTAGGAGTTTAGTGCATTTTTTTATTTTTTATTTTAATTCCAGTCCAGTCAACAGTGTTATATCAGTTTCAGGTGTGCAATATAGTGATTCAGCACTTCCATACCTCCTTACTAGTGCTCATGATGATCAGTATACTCTTAATCCTTTTCATCATTTCACCCATCCCCTACCTGAGTTTAGTGGTTCTTTTTTTTTACACTTTTTTTTCATTTTTTTTACTCATTTTTTTATTTTATTTTATTATGTTATGTTAATCACCATACATTATCATTAGTTTTTGCTGTAGTGTTCCATGATTCATTGTTTGCATGTAACACCCAGTGCTCCACGCAGAACGTGCCCTCTTTAATACCCATCACCAGGCTAACCCATCCCCCCACCCCCCTCCCCTCTAGAACCCTCAGTTTGTTTCTCAGAGTCCATGGTCTCTCATGGTTCGTCTCCCCCTCCGATTGCCCCCTCTTCATTTTTCCCTTCCTACTTTTTTTTTTAACATATAATGTATTATTTTTTTCAGAAGTACAGGTCTGTGATTCATCAGTCTTACACAATTCACAGCACCCACCAAAGCACATACCCTCCCCAATGTCCATCACTCAGCCACCCCATCCCTCCCACCCCCCACCACTCCAGCAACCCTCAGTTTGTTTCCTGAGATTAAGAATTCCTCATATCGGTGAGATCATATGATACATGTCTTTCTCTGATTGACTTATTTTGCTTAGCATAATACCGTCTAGTTCCATCCCCCACATCATTGCAGATGGCAAGATTTCCTTTTTTTGATAGCTGCATAATATTCCAGTGTGTGTGTGTGTGTGTGTGTGTGTGTGTGTGTGTGTGTGTGTATACACCACATCTTCTTTATCCATTCATCTGTTGATGGACATCTTGGCTCTTTCCTTAGTTTGGCTATTGTGGACACTTAGTGGTTCTTAAACTTATTTTAGCAACAGAATCCTTTTGTCATACATAATCCTGAATATAATCTCAATTTATAAATTTATTAAAAGTGGAACTGCCCTGAGTGAATCCTGGACTGGGAGAAGGGAAAACAGTTTTTTCTGTTCAACTTCCCTCTGACCATCCTTACCAGCCACTAAGACACAACCCAGAACCCTAGAGTTCTACAGAACAATTTTAAGATAACTACCGCAAATAATCTAATCCAATCCCCTCATTCTGTAAGTGAGACCAAGGGCCAAGAGGAGAATGGCATTTACCCAAAGTCACAGAGTTAATCAGCTCCCCATGGGTATAACTTCCACTGTGCCATGCTGTCTCCTGACAGCACCATTCCTGGTCTTCCACTATACTCTGCTCATTTCTTAGTATCATGAGATCATTTTCATACAAAGATTTTTTTCTAAGTGTACTGAGTACTTATTTACTTCCAATAATTAGTTGTTAATACATGCATACACAGTCCGAGGCAAACCAGGACAGTTGGTTGCACTAACTAGGGAAACACTCAACATCAAAAGCTCACACAAGGGCAGACGATAGGCTGTAACAAAACTAATCTAGCACTGGCTTGAAGACCTAGCTTCCATTCTTGAAGATGTAATTTTGTTCATTTTAAAATGAATACTGGTTTGAATTGTAAGTGATAGACAGTCTCTTCTGATCCATAATAACAATAGCTTCTGACTGAAAACCTACCTTCTGCTAGGCATCATATAAGCACTTTACAAGAATTTCTCATTGAATCCTCATACTAACCATAGGAGATAAATACAATTTTTATTTCCATTTACTGATGAGAAAACTCAAATTTTCATGGGTTAAGTTACTTTCCCAGTTCTAATCCCAGTCTGGATTAGAACTTAAGTCTGCCTTCCTCCAAAATCTTTCCTCTTCATCATTATACTATATTGTCTCATGCTTACTCCATCAAGCAGATATTCTAATTATCAATAATTAAAAATTAAATATATTAAATATCCTCTCTCAGTCTGAGAAATGTTTTTGACAGACTCAAATACAGAATATAACTCAAGTATTATTCTTCAAGCTACCAAATCTAGGTCTAGACCAGCCAATATCAATTTAGCTTTGCTTTATGGAAGAATCGAAGCAGGGGTCTTTATATCCTATAAATCCATTGGTGTTTGTTTTAAAAGCCCAAAAAATTATATGGGAGAGCACCAAAAATTACTACCCACCGAGATAAATAACTACAGAATTTCCTGACATGGAACAAAAAAGCACACTGACAAGTAAAAATCAGTGGCAAAATATGTAATGGATCCTCCAAACTCACTCATTAAGATGTCTTAATGGTGAATGGCAAGTCTCCGCATTTATGGAGGCAAAAGGTAAGCAAGGAGACCCCTTTTGACTTCCTGACAGCCAAGGATCCAGTATCTAAAATACAGCCTTTACAGAAATCAATAAAATATACCTATTGCAAAACTGAATAAAGACCATCTGCAGTGGCAGAAATCAAACTCTGAGCCTAGGGCTCAGCTGAGACTCTGCTCCTACCAGGGCTACAGCAGCAGGTAAATACACAGAGAAGAGAACGATGGTAAGCAATTAAAAGAAATTATTAAAAAGAAATTAGGGAGAATCCATTCATTTAACAAATGCGTGGGAGTCCACATAGTTATAATGCAGACTTCAGTACCAAACAAACCCAAGATCTCATCCTAGCCCTTCCAGTTCGTAATAATAATTACAACTGTTACTATGGCCATCATTTACTGTTTTGCGTGTGCCAAGCACTGTTAAGTATTTGACTTATATTCCCAAAAATTCACATAGGTAGTAAGTGATTCTAATTCAGGTCTGTCTGACTTTAAAATCTATTCTTCACACCAAAAGCTCCTTGTTACAGAAGACAGATCTCCTGGCACTTCCAGAGACGCTGGATTCCCTCTTCTCTACCCTTCCCACACAGCCCCTCCTTCTCTCCAATAGACTCACTAGATGTGGGAATTCAGGGAATTGCTGTGGAGCCTCAATTTATTCATCTTCAGTGTAGATAAAAGGACTTACCTCATTGGGGTGTTGAAAGAATTACATGAAATCATGGTCCAATACAGGGCTTATCTCATGGAAGGATTTTTAATAAATGTTAGTTCCCATAGTGTATAATTACACCAGATAGGAATACGAAACTCGAGAATCATAAAGCCCAGCCCATGCCCTTAAAATGTTTACAATCAATTTCATTGTTATCCATAATGGGGAGCAAAGAGTCTAACCTTACTAGCCATGCCTTGACATCCACATCAGGACAAAATTCTAGGCTAGATGATGTACTGATCTGACCCAATGTAATATTTCATTTGTCTTTAGATTTTCAGCTTATACAATACCCACCCCCTTGATGAGTTTCTTACCTCTGAAGGAAAAGACCTTCCAAAATCTTGCCCTGAGACTTAGTTTCAACCAATGGAAATGCACCCACCTTTATGAAACCACCATCAACTCTGCCAAGCGTCTTCCTGGAACAAAACAGATCTTGCTTGGGCTTTAAAATGCTTATAGCAGAAGTTCTGAAATGCAGTGTACCCCCATTCTTGTGAAGAGAGAATCACAATCCATTTGTTATGATAGAAATATCAAAATCATCAAATGCTTTTTTCTATGAATTTGAGCATGACTATAATAATTCAGGGCACCTGGATGGCTCAGATGGTTAAGCATCTTCCTTCGGCTCAGGTCATGATCCCGGGGTCCTGGGACCGAGTCCCGCATCAGTCTCCCTGCTCCTTGGGTAGTCTGCTTCTCCCTCTGCCTCTCTCTCTCTCTGTCTCTCATGAATAAATAAATAAAATCTTTAAAAAAAACAAATATTATTGCTCTTACTGCTAGCTTTCTGATATATGTTGCTGAGAGAAGGGTGAAACTATGATCTATGATCTGCCCGTTAGAAATGTTTACATAAGGGTCATGTGTTGTAAATGTCATGCCAGAAAATTAGACTGAGAATTACTGATCTGTTGAGTCAGCAGCTTGGGGGGGGGGGGGGAAGTGAACCAGGTTACCCTGAACCATGACATTAGGAAAGAAAAATAGACAGACAGATAAAAGTCTATTATATCTTCATGTTCTCTTCTAATACATTAGCTTAAATCATCACATAATAACTCAATTAACTGCATCTCCAGGCTATGGATTCTCTGTTTCAAATATTATTCTCACATCATCTTTCCTTTTATACCCACTCTATTTCTGAGTTTTCTTCTCCAAGATTATTTATTATATCCACATCCATATATATATGATTAGAAAAAAGACTCTTCTACTGCTTCTGAAGTTCTTTTTTTTTTTTCAAAGATTTTATTTATTTATTTGACACAGAGAGAGACACACCGAGAGAGGGAACACAAGCAGGGGGAGTGGGAGAGGGAGAAGCAGGCTTCCCGCTGAGCAGGGAAGCCCGACGCGGGACTCGATCCCAGGACCCTGGGATCATGACCTGAGCCGAAGGCAGACGCTTAACGACTGAGCCACCCAGGCACCCCTGCTTCTGAAGTTCTAAAACCAATGATAAATACTTTTCAGTTCCTATAAAATATATCATTTCTGAAATGCACATCTCCACTCACCCGTTCATCTATCCAAATATTTTTTTGAGGTGGGGAGGGGCAGAGGGAGAGCAAGAGAATCATAAGCAGGCTCCCCACCCAGCGCAGAGCCCAATGCAGGGCTTGATCCCGCGACCCTGAGATCGTGACCTGAGCCGAAATCAAGAGTAAGACACTTAACCGACTGAGCCACCCGGGTGCCCCTATCCAAATAGTTATTAAGCAACCCCACTTGCCTGGCCCACCACTCAGCATTTACGAGGTCATATGTAGATGAATTAAACTAAGACCCTGCTTTGGGGGGAGTGTATGGTCCAGTCTTGAAAATAAGACATATTCATAAGTACCAAATCTTGTGCCATGGGAAAAAGTAGTGAAGTACAGTGGTTAAAACTTCCAACTTTGGATTCAGCCAGCTTAGAGCGGAATTCGAGCTCTGGCATCATAGCTTCGTTACTGGGACACAGAGCAGTGACAGCTGCCATCATATGGGGCACATTAGACTGGGCTGGGTGATTGTGGAGGTCGTGCAGGTTAAGGCTGTGAGCGCTGTGGTGTGCGGCGGTTGGTAAGAGAGGAGCACTGGTTCCAAGCAGAGAGGGATTCATTCCAACTGAGGTTATCAAGAGAGGTCTTGTGGAGAATGTGGCATTCCAGCTGGGCCTGGAAGGACGAGCAATCTGGACATATGCAGGAACACCAGAAAAAGGACACTGCTGGCAAGAGAAACGTCATGAATAAAAGCAAAGAAATAGGAATGCAAGATGTATGTTCTGGAAACACAAGCAATGCAATCTGACTAAAGGACAGAAAGAGAAATAAGGTTGGGAGGAAAGGCGCAGGTCAGATTTCGGAAACATTTATACTCTAAACAGGCTAAGGGATTTGGACTCTAATTAGCAAGGACATTCACAAGAAGCCTAGGAGTGCTTCTTAAGGAAAAGTAATCTTTGTGAGTAAGGCATAGGTCCCAGTACACGGTGATAGTTTAATAAATTTCTATTATCACAGAAAAATCAATAACTCTACAGGGTATTCCATGCTGGAATCATGCCTGCTACCTGTCAACAGACCAAAGAGAAATGATTTCTGGCAACTAGGAATGTAAGTTGAGGGAAAATGTGTTTATTGATGCTTAGTTTAATTTATTGCTGTTTCAAGGGCTTGACAAAAAGAGACGGCAAGCTCAGAAGAAAATTGCAAGGGTGGTAACATGGCTCAGATAATTTTAAGGGAATATGGAAGTGTTTTGTTCTCTCAAACTACCAAGGCACAAAATCAAGTTACTACTGAAGAAGACCCCCTTCAAGGATTTAGAAATTTAAAGGGATTCATGAAAATCAACCCAGAGGTCACCAAATCCAAGTTCCCCCATAAGCAGTTACTCATTTTTCACATTGCAACTAATTAAATAGAAATCCTCACAGGATAAAAATCGAAGAACTGTAAGACTTCATAAAGCACTACAGTTACATATGACTTTCACTTTAGCTTCTGGTTGTATTAACCAGGTCTCTCTCACCCACCAGTGACAGATACTCAACTCAAGTGGCTTACACACACACACACACACACACACACACACACAAATTAATTAACCCACATAGCTGAAAAGCCTAGAAATTTAGACATGGACAGTTCCAGGTGTTCAAATGGTATCACAACCCACTTTCACCATCACTCAGCTCTGCTTTCCTCTGAGTTGGCTTCATTCTTTTCATAAGGAGGTAAGAAACACCACACAACTCCAATTTATATTACCTTTATTACTTATGATCCCCCCCAAAAGGAAAATATATCTCCCATCTTGTCTGAGTGTCCCCACCCTCTTCTGTAAAATGAAGGTATCGTATCAAGTTTCATGGAACGCTCTGATTGATCATGCTTAAAACATGTGACCACTCATTGACTCAATCACTATGGTCAGTCAGAAAGGATCCAGTTTTATTATTAAAGGTAATACGCTGGTAACAGGGCATTATACCAACCCTGAAATCTCAGAAAGAAGATTCAGAATGGATGTTCCTAACTGGCAGAGGGGAGTTTGGCTCAGTGCAGTTATTCAGGGTCTCTCTGTGTACTTCATACATATTGGGAAAGCAGAAAAGATTTCTGAGCAGGGAAGTGAAATGTAGATGTCTTTGTTTTACAAACAAGGAAAGGAACATAAAGGTACAATGTCAGTCCCCTACTCATCCACAGGATCAGAGCTCCAGACCCAGAAGAGCAACTTGTTCCTACATGACCTGTGACACCCCTTCACATTTCATCTGAGAGTCACCACTTCACTTGTAAAATGAAGGCATCAGGCCCTGTTGCTTCCCTGCTCCAAGTCTTTACTCTTTGAGTATCTATACAGTGTATATACAGTACATAAGGTGTCCCTTATAACAATAAATTTACCTCTCCAAAATATAGATAATTGAGACTTGCTTATGACACAGTGGGATCAAGGGAGTGAAAAAGCTGTGGGAGTCTGATCCCAGCCTATGTGGATATCAAAAACAGAGGATGCTGTTCTCGCAAGATAGAAATAATGTTCCCTACTCCCACATCTTGACATATGGATGTGGATGGGTATGGTGTTTTGATGAGTGAGAATTTATTGTAATTTTAAAGCTTATATAATCTTATGAAAGCCTTGTTCTCTGAGTCAAGCTTAGATTAGGAAACTGTACCAGTAAGACCTCCTAAGATTCTACCTGCCGAAAAGTCTCTTATTGATCTCATGACTCAAACAGATTCTAATTACTGGTAAGAAGAAGGGCTCCTGGTGCTTGAAACACCTAGAATCTAAGCCAGTAGATTCTACTACCTAGCACGGATTAAGCACCAATAGATGTTTAAGGAAGGAAGAAGAAAGAGAGAGGCGAAGGAAGGAGTAAAATGGGAGGGGGAGGAAGGATTAGGGGAAAGAGAGAAGGGGCAGAAGGAGAGAAAGGAAGGTTTTAGGTTTTATAATGGTTGGAGAGGCTTATTTCGATGCTTACCACACACACAAAAACACACGTACATGATGCACACAGACACCCACTTGCCCTTTGCTATAAACATAAAACATTCCCTTGTGCCCAAGGGAACTGCTTTTAGCAACCTTTCCCATCAACTGCGTTCAGAAACCTTCCCCATCAGGGATGAGAGGGGGTTATGGTAGGAAATAAAAAGGCCCATTAAATATAATCTTGTCCACCAGCACCTACTCAGCAGATGACCTTCCCAGGTGTGTTTATTATAAAGACCAATCAGTAGGGAAACATTCTGTTTACAATAACCACCCCTGTAACACTTAAATATCAGTCAAAGAAGGTTAAATGCTACAACAAACAACTCCAACACCTAAGTGACTTAACAGAGCAATAGGCCCTTTCACAGAGCACGTCTAGTATGGGTTAACTGTGAGGGAACAGGCCATTCAGTGACTCAAGCTCCCTTCATCCTGGGGCTCCACAGTCTTCTAAGTCCTCAGAATTTGTCCAAGGAAATCCTTTAGCTATAAACTGGGGACAAAGAATGGAGAATCACTCACAGGAGGTGGGCGAAGCCTAGAACTGCCTACCATCTGCCCACATTCCACTGGCCAGCATTCAGTTGCACGGCCCCACCTCACAGCAAGGAAGGCTGGGAACGGAATCTCTCTGTGCTCCAGGGAAGGAAAATGGTTTCACAAACAACAAGTCAGTCTCTGACACAACTTACACTTCTCCCTACTTTTTCACCACGAATTCCTGATGTGTGCTACATTTCTGTGACTTCCAGTGCTGACAGTATTTTGATAATATTGATGCTGGCCAAAGTCACCCAAAGAGGATTTCACTAACTAGCAATAAAGAGGCTAAGGCAGCATCTCCACGATCCAGGTCCCAATTCAGCAGAAGTATTAAGAAAAACAGAAAAGAAAACTTTTGGGTTGCCTGGGTGAGCATCCCATGCTGATCAACCAGTACATCCTGATCTCTAATCCCTTCTCCAGCCCTAGGCTGGGAGACTGCTCTAGAAGGACAAGCAGCTCGTATCAGTGGCTGAGAAAGAGAACCCACCTTGAATTCTGCTGTACAAATCATATCACAATTCATATCATATCCTTTCTGGTCAACCTATTAAATGTCTTCTCCCTTTAAGATCATAAGGCCATGTTTATTAATTTTGTTTCTGCTAAATACAAATGCTGGTAACCCACACCATCAAGAGTGGTGAGAGGCTCACGTTCTTTAGGCACCTTAGCCTGGAAAGCAGAGCCTGAGGCAGAGGCTTGTGTGATCGTACTTTATCTGGAGTTCAAACACATGCAACAGCAGAGAGGGACAAGGGAAGTTAAAGCAAGGAAGGAGGGTAAAAGCTGACTGAAGACACAGTATCAAGCTGGCCACAGCTGAGTACAACTAATCGCTCTGTTTAACAGAATCACCATTTGAAAAGCTCTATTATAAACTGAGTCTCAGGACTCCCTGTCCATGGGGGGGGGGGGGGGGGGGGAAATGGTGGACTTTACCCACTGGCTTCCTTCTCCCAATAGAAAGGATCTGCCTTATTAAATATGAACTTCCAGCACACTTTCAGGTGACACATACATGTGAACTGATTAGGGTCACCATATATCACGTTACACCTCAACATCAACAGAGAAGTCCTGGGGCGGAAGACAAGAGGCATATAACACAGGCATGAGGAGAGATGCTGTCAATCGTGCTTGCATAAAGTCAGGGGCCACCTCGCTGGTTGCTGCAGCATTGAGGCCAAGAGGATCTGAAGTGGTGTACAACACAAGATTCCTCAAGAGACCAACAGGCCAGAATGGGTCCTTCCAGGTAACAACATTCTATAAATCTAGTAGGAACAATTAATAAGCAGAACTCAGCTTACTACAGGTTAAATATTCATGGCACTCTTACCCGCATAGAGAAAGCAATGAAGGGAAATGCTGAGTGAGCAAGAGTCTGAGCCAGGAAGATACTTTGTCTATCTTTGGATACATCTGTGAGCCCCTGCGAAGAGACCTGAGGACTATTTATTTCATATCTCACAAGCTTAGATGGCTCCTTCCTGACATTTCTGCTTGGGCATGAATTCAATTGTCCTACCTTTGCTTTAACACCCAGTCCATTCTACTTGTAAGGGTTCTTCATACAAAACTTCAAGTTACAAGGGGAAAAAAAATCCCTCTTGAACTAGCTCAAGTAAAAGAGTAGTTTGTGGTAAATATTCACATCCCCTGTGTATTTAAGAAAAGCTGAGCAAACAAACCTCAACAACAGCAGAAACGGAAGCAGCTCCAAGGGACAGCTAGCTACTCTCTTCCTCCCCATCACTCCCTCAGCTTCCTGCTTCCCTCTTTTTCTCCTGAAGTCTTCTCACTTTTCATTTCCTTCCCAACCACATTCCCAAGTTCCATTCTCTCAGTGTTCGGTATATATGTGTCCCCATAATGACTATCCCAACCCAAATATTATGTGACCTTTAAGTACAAATGCTACAAGTAAGTCTCCCCCAATCCTAATTTCCAGAGAGAAAATCTTTACTTTTTTTAAAAGCCATTGGTGGAAGATGGAGTAACTGGGTGATGGGCAGTAAGGAGGGCATATGATGTGATAAGCACTGGCTGTTATATGCAACTAATGAATTACTGAACTCTACATCCGAAACTAAAAACAAAAAACAAAAAAAAAGCCATTCCACAAATAACATGAGTCATTGGCTATGTTGTAGATCTCCTCACCTGCCCCCAAGAGTTTCCCAGTCCTGGTTGTATGGACTGTGGCTGTGGGGTGAGGCCCTGAGGCTTAATGCCCATTATCTGGGACTCCAGAGAACCAAAGCGCTCTCCTTTCCAAGGTCTAACCAACTGAGGCCAGCACAAAGGATAAAGTCAGCATCAAATTAGAGGGCCCACTTAATTATGATATGCCTGGGATAGAAATCATGGATGGGCCTCCCACTTCCACCTCTGCTCTGAATTCCTCCCCCCAGTTACAGACAGAGAGCCTAGAAGAGAGAAAATAGAGGCCTAAGTAAAGGAGGTGCCTACTGGTCAGGTACCAAATGCAGACCAGAAAGGGAACCTCTCCAAGAGAGAACAAAGGGGCAGAGTCTGCTTCTGACATACTCTTGGAAGACCCACTGGTAACTTGGAACAATCTTATTAGCCATTTGCCCTCCCAAGGAGAGGGTCAAGTAAGGAAGCAAAGAAAACGAGAAAAGATTCCTCTCCAGCCCTTTAGGAGAAGTAGACATGCTAGCATATGTTCCCTTTCCTATGAGAAGAATCTGAAATGGGCGGTTGAGAAAAGAAAAGTGATCCCTTCTACGATGCACCAGGGACTGTCGATGGGAGCTCCCTGGGCTTTGGTTTCCAAGAGCTTACAGCACCCACAAGGAAATAAAAGTCTTGCTCTCCAAAGAGCTGGGCCAGGCATAGGGCAGGAGGGAGGCTGTTCGGTGATTTTAAAATTTCTATATATAAGAATCCTATTGTATTGGGCGCCTGGGTGGCTCAGTTGGTTAAGCGACTGCCTTCGGCTCAGGTCATGATCCTGGAGTCCCGGGATCGAGTCCCACATCGAGCTCCCTGCTCAGCAGGGAGTCTGCTTCTCCCTCTGACCCTCCCCCCTCTCATGCACTCTCTCTCTCTCATTCTCGCTCTCTCAAATAAATAAATAAAATCTTTCAAAAAAAAAAAAGAATCCTATTGTATTTTCCTTTTACTTCTAAATTGAAATCTGTAAGATGAGGCAGCTGGAATCCAAATGAATTTCAACACCAAGAGGACATTAATCAAAAGAAAGGCAAGCAATCAGCAGGACCAGCTGTGCATTCCCGATGGAAAGGCACTGGGGAGGTATTCAGAGTTGCTGCCTCTCTTGCAGGACTGGCAAATTGAAAGCCATTTCTTTGTAGGGCCAGGAGAGAATCTGATCTTTCGCCTATGTACCCTGCCTTGGGCAGGCTGCAGGGCTCTCAGCAAAAGAGCTCAATTCTCTAAACACCTCCCCGAAAAGAAAATTCCCTCTCTACTTATGGTTTGAATGGTATGTCTCAGCATTTGCCCAAAGTGGTGATATTACTAGTCCTAAGTAGGCTTTCTGACGCACAGAGGGCTCTGCCTGAACAGATCACCTCATGTCCATGGGGAGGTGGGATTAGGAAGTACACACATGCAGGGCCAATATTCTCCTCCAGTAGTTTGGGGTGCATTCCAGTGCACAAAGAGGCAATAAACACCACAAAATCATATGCTGAAAAGATTAAGTTTGGGCCTCAGAAAGCATGGGAAAGATGAAGTGACTCATTCATTCATTTGCTCTTCATTCAACTTTTATTACATGTCTGCTATGTGTCTACTGTTATTATAAAACTTCTATTTACATAGGCACCAAAAATCAGGTATAGGGTGCCTGGGTGGCTCAGTCGTTAAGTGTCTGCCTTCGGCTCAGGTCATGATCCCAGGGTCCTGGGATCAAGCCCTGCATCGGGCTCCCTGCTCCTTGGGGAGCCTGCTTCTCCCTCTCCCACTCCCCCTGCTTGTGTTCCCTCTCTCGCTGTCTCTCTCTCTCTCTCTGTCAAATAAATAAATAAAATCTTAAAAAAAAAAGAAAACTCAGGTATAGACCGAACACCATATTCATCTTGCATATATATGAATGACTACTTTTTGGAAAGTAGGTATATAGTGGAAAGAAGAGGCAGACCTTTGCTGCATTCTCATCTCCCAGACCTTCTGATTTGCAATGCCCCAAACTTCATCTGTGTTCTCTAAATATGCCCCATTTCCTGGGTAATGTCACCTAATTTCATGGTTCTAAAAGCCACCAACAAATTTCTATCTCTAGTACAGACCTCCTTACTGAACTTGAGCCTAGAAGATTCCATTGCCTGACTAACATCTAAATGCTTATGTCTGTAGGCTACATATACTCAAAGCTAAGCTTCTGAACTTCCTCCACCAAGCACACCCCTTGCATAGGCTTTCCTATTTAACAAATGGTAACCCCATCCTTCAAGGTGCTCATCCCAAAAGCCCAAGACATCTTTATCACTTCTCTCTCAAGTAACCACAGACAACCAGTCAGCAAATTCATTCATTCAAATACATAGAAAATCCAACCATTTCTTAACCACTATCACCACAATGTCCCTAGACCAAGACACATTCAACTCTCATCTGGACTACTGTAACTATCTCCCAACTTATCCACCTGGTTCTACCCTTGGCTCTTTAGCATCTGTTCTCAAGACAGCAACCAGAGAGATCCGTTAGCATTGATCAGTTCACTCCTCCATCCCAAACCTTCCAGTGGCTTCCTATTTCACTCAGTAGAAAACCAAATTCCTTCCGATGACCCACAAGGTTCTTCATGATATGAATTATACCCAGTTACACCCCACCCCACTCCCACTCCTTCACTTTGCTACAACCACATTGGTCTTTTTGGTCTTCCCTGAAACAGCTAAGCGGACTTCCATTCAGGACCTTTGCACGTGATGTTTCCTCTTTCCGGAAATATAGCTCACTTTCTCACTTCCTTTTGACATGTCAGTTTATATAGAACATCCATGAAATAACTACTCTCCCTCGAGACTCCTTACTCCCTTATCATGCTTTATTTTTTCTTTTGCAGTATTTTCACCATCCTATATACCAAAGTGCTCTTGTTTATTTTCCTCCATGAAAGCATAAATTTTGTTTCATTCTCTGGTATATTCCCAGCACCTAGAACAATCCCTGGAACATAGCAATTCCTCAGTAAGGAAGATGCATGCACCACTTGATACAGGAATCAATTGTCCTAAGAGCTGGTAACAGAATTTCTCCTAGGAAAAGAACTGACTTTGTTGGCAAATTACTCCAATAAGTCTTTGGGATACAAGGTGAACCCTTGAGTATATGAATGTAAGTAGGGGCCAAGAGAACAAAAAAAACCATGAGATAATAAAAGGAATTTGTGTTTTGTTCTCGAGAAAAATGGAGATGTAAAAGAAGAAGAGACAGATATACATGGGGGGGAGCTATGGAAATAGTGTGATTATAGGGACCAACTGAGGTAAAGTGGTCAGTAAGAAGAAACTCTGCAAGGTAAAAAACAACTATAAACAGAAGTATCCAATATTCTTTTTTTGAAGTTCTTGTTAAACTTCTCATATTTCCTCAATGCATAAATCTTACTAAACTTATACATTGCCTTATGTATGTCTTATGTAGGTAGGACAACAACTCTTCCACCCTGGAAAATTGAGGGAACCAGGTAGAAGCTGCAACAAACACAATCAAAAGACCAGAATCTGAGTTCTGGTGTCATCACTTTTTAACTATAAATCCCTGGACATGCCTCCAAGCTTTGGTTTCCACAACTGTACATAACAAATAGCTACACACACTGGTGATACAAATAGAGTCACATCACTTCTATTAGCTTTATTAGCAATAAAGCCAGTATCTCCCTCTTGAAGTCCCTCATTTCCATGAATTATCCAAGAAACTCAAGGGACTTAAAGATCCATAAAAAGGGCTTTTCTTAGTCAAGGGTATGAAAAATAGAGTCTGATCAGTCAACAGATGTGCTTTGCTGGAATTTCTTTGCTGAAGCTGGTTCTTTACCAAAGTTGCTATGGACCCATTACTGTGATATTTCACTGCTCCAGATTCTGGCACACTGATTCTTCGAGGGAGGTGAATCTCGGCCCCCTGAGAGCTATGCCCAGCCAATAAATGAACTTCTGTTAGTTATAGATCTGATGACCAACACTTGTAGTTCTCATATACAGCTACTTCCCAGGGAAACCATTTGGCCTCGGAGTACCAGAGTACTTTTGGCTCTTTAGCCTCTGCCTTCCAGATCCGAAACCACCTATCCACCTTCTCTCTAGACTAGGAAAACAGGCTGCTTTTCTTTGATGACCTGAAAACTAAAAAGATCTAATTATAGCCTCTGCCTTCACAATATGGGGTTGCTTGTCCACCCAGGGACTTGAGAAGGACGTACTCTACCATTCTAAGAAATGCTAACTTTAGTGGCTCTAAACACATTTGCCCCTTTAAGAGGATGTGATGTTAAGGTGACCACCACCCTACTGAATGAGGGGGATCTGCCTGTGATGATTCCAAGGTTAAAAGAAAAAATAATCTCTTGGGGGTCACACTGCTGTAGGTCCAATTTTGTTACTCGAAGGACCTTATGTGATAACATGAAAGTGCGTCATTAAGCATGGTGCACTATACTGACATCAGTTGTAGTCATAAAGATGAGTGAAATACCCAACACAGTAGAAAGAACATAAGCCACAAGGTAAAGCAGATACTGCCACTTACTATCTGTGCAACTTCGTGCCAGTTACTTAAACTCTCTGAGCGTTCAGTTGTAAAATGAGAAAAATGTATATTATAATATTCGTGATATTAATATAGCATATTAATATAAATATTATCTCTTGGAGTGGTAAGGAATATCTATCAAATATTGATCAAACAGGCAAAATATCTGCATTAGCTCCAGGCACGTAGTAGTAAGTGCTCAATAAATTGTAGCTATCATTATTTTTACTTACAGGTCTAACTAGAGCAAGTGTTTATTGAGTACAAGGTATAACGAAACACACATATGTATTATTTCATTTAATGCTTACCTGTGTGTTCATTATTAGACTGCCGATTTTGCAGGTAAGGCCATTAAGGGAGGCCTAAAGAGAGTGGCATGTTGCCAGAATTATACTACTTGAGGGCAGCAGAGAGAGTATTTGCACCCAAGTGACCATGCCAGCCACATAACAAACCACTCCCCACACTCGATAACTTCCTAACTATTGTTAGGCATGCACCACTTGATACATGATATTCTGCACGTCAACTGTGATTCTGCTAATAAGCCACCGCAGGCTGCAGATTGTAGGTCTGCTCCATTATCTTACTCTGGATCCCAGGCTGAAAGGAGAGTAGCTACCAGGGCCACATCCTTCCTGTGATAAATAACCAAAGCACAAAGGGGCAGGCCCAACCATGCAAGCACATTCCAAGCCTCTGCTCCCATCACATCTGCTAACATTCCAAACAAAGCCAGTCACACGGCGAAGTCCAACAACAGTGGCAAAGGGGAGTATAGTACTCTCCAGTGCAACGGGGGAAGAATATCTTCAGAACACCAATTTAAACCATCACACCAGATCTCACCAGCTTCAGAATCTGCGTTCTTATTCACCGTCCAAGGCTCTCTACTCTTCTGAGAGAGTACTTCTCTAACCAAAAAATTAAACCTCTTTTTCACTATTAACCTGCATGGAATCTTGGGTTCCTTTCACTTATTGCCTGTATCACCAGGCTTGGCTCTTTAAAACAGTGGAGACAGCCCAGCTGGAGGGTAAATGTAAAGTTGATAGCCCATCATTCCATGCTCATCGCAAAAACCAGGCTGTGCAGCCCCAATAAGCAATCTGCTGGGTCTACAAATGTGCCATACTTCACTCTGTTAAAACTTTATTGGGCACAGTATGGTGACTCAATTAATAGTGAGAATGACACTGGCAAGTGTCACTGGCATTGCACCCAGTTATTTTTTTCCTTAATATCTTTTTTAAATCACAAGCTGCCCAAACTCAACAAGAGCCATGTTCTTCCACTGGGCATATTTAGTCTCTGACTTCTCTGTTTGCTTCCATTGCCAGGGTCCTTCAACTCTGTCACCAGCTATAAGCCTCTCCCTTCTCCCAACAGCAGTGCAGCTTTCCCCCACAGGAGCTAACTGAAAACACAAATCGGGCTATTTGGCAGGATTTTGTATTATTGGTAGTTGTTTTGTTTCCTATAAATCAAAATTTGGCTAACTTTATTCTTTCTTCTTACTCGTAGTGGTCCTGATTTAGAAAGCACAGACACAAAAACAAACTCCAAAGCCAACCTGAATCACCATCTAAAGAAATCCGTGAGAATGGATTCAAAACCACCAGCACCTGCCCTGAAAAACCCATCGGTACCTGGCCTTTCAAGGTATCCTGGACTCCAGCTGTCCCACTGGACTTGTCATCTTCAGCCCAGAGCTGGAACTTCTGTGGCTCACAGTAACCAGCTGGGCTAAAAGTCAAAGGATGACTAATTTTAATGTATAAGCAACTGGCTTGCCAATCTACAATCTTCAAAAAAGAAAAATTCTACTATACACAATGTTCAACCCAGTAAAGTCTCATGATTGGGAGTTGTTCCAAGCCTTTCAAGCTGACGTCCAGATGGGCAGGGGATGACCCTCTAAATTTAACACATATTTATCAGGGTTGAGAAAATCCATGTCATCAGAAAACAGAAAATATATATACTTAGAGTTTCTCCCAGAAAGTAACTTTCCATTTGTCTCTTTTGATTGGATTCTGAACATTACCAATTGAAGAACAGCCACCTAAACGGATGCTGGCATACTTGCTGAAGCAGAGCAAGAGCTCCCAATCCCTGATCCTGGAATTTCTTGTCCCCACTGAACCAGTAGTTACAGAAAAGGCTCTCCACTGTCTCTAGTCCTAGCAGACTGATACCGTCTTCAGGCCAGATTTCCATGTCCTTATGGCTAGCTTTGGGGTTAATGCTGAAGCCCACATTTTCTGGGGTCAGCCCAGTCCTAAATTGATGATGCATCTGGTAATAGGTCTTCATAAAAGCTTCAGCTAATGGGCGCCTGGGTGGCTCAGTCGGTTAAGCGTCTGACTTCTGCTCAGGTCAGGATCCCAGGGTCCTGGGATTGAGTCCCACATCGGGCTTCCCGCTCAGCGGGGAGTCTGCATCTCTCTCTGACCCTCACCCTGCTCTCGTGCTCCCTCTCTCGTTCACTTGTGCTCTCTCTTAAATAAATAAATAAAATCTTAAAAAAAAAAAAAAAAGCTTCAGCTAGCTCCATTTGGTCATCGATCAGACCATGGTGTGCACCCAGAGCCAGGATCACAAGCAAAAAAAACACACTAAATGATGCCTCTTGGCTCTGAATCTACCGTCCACAACTTTCCCCAGGAAACTCAGCTTGCTGGGCTCAGACTGCTGAAACACGTGTTTTGTTTTTTTAATTCTTTCTATGGCTTCAATGTAGTCTTGTAGTAATTGAAGTTCTTTCTTTCCTCCTTGGATCCAGTGCTTCAGCAGAGCTCTGTCTCCAAGAGTGAAGATCCACCGGAGTGAAGAAGCCACTGTTGGTATAAATGAACATGGGCACTAGCCCATCACTCTTCCCAAGCAGGGAATGTATATACTTGGTCACTCCCATCACTGTCTCCTGAAATTTCTTATCTCCAGTGGGCCGAAAGAGCATTACGAACTCAAACTGAACGCTCGTCACTTTTGACACTGTACTACGGACACGTTAGGAGATGTCGCCAGTGACTGTTTATATCGAAGTACGTAAAGCAGTCAGGCTAGGAGGAAAAAACTTCAATACTGTAACACGAACTTCTCCTTCCCCATGCAAGCACGTCCTTCACCTGCACCCGCTCGGTGAGACTCTGCCACCAAACTCATGCCCCAAATTCATTAAGAGGATTAAGAAGTAAATGGTAAGTGGAGCCAGCAATTGAGGACCATGCCTCATGGATCTTATATTGGAAAGAGAAAAAAAAAATTATTAGATGCCTACAAGTGCATGCAGCGTCAAGAAACAAGTTTTTTAAAACTTAACTGGATCATGTTTATGGGCTGTGGATAAGGACATAGAAGTTGAAAAAATAAAAATACACAAGAAAGGGAATAATATATTGAGCAAGTCCTCAGAAGAAATCTGTGGCCAGTACTCACTCCCAGCATTGCCTTGAAGTTGTCTGACCACCCACTCTTGAACAGAAGCCTCTGATGGAAACAGGAGTGCACAGCCACAAAAGAGGAACACCAAACATCATGTCTTAGGGACACCAAGGCTGAATCACAGAAGCATGCCAAGAATGGTGTGGGACAGCAAGAGCAAGGGACTAGTGAAGTCAAGAATAAGAAGTATCTTCTCTGGGGGCACCTAGGTGGCTCAATCTGTTAAGCATCTGCCTTTGGCTCAGGTCATGATCTCTGAGTCCTGGGATCGAGCCCCACATCAGGCTCCTTGCTCGGTGGGGAGTCTGCTTCCCCCCATCCCTCTGCCTGCCACTCCTCCTGCTTGTGCTCTCTCTCTCTTTCTCTGTGTCAAATAAAGAAATAAAATCTTGAAGAAGAAAAAAAAAAGAAGTATCTTCTCTGAGCTGACAGAAAGGCAGTGGTCTGGGGGAATTCTAGAATAAAGAGGGGCAACGTGCTCATTGGGACTTTCACTGGCCCCAAGAAAAGTCTGTGTGGGAAGACCAAAGAATTTGTAAAGCACTGAGATGAAACAGACAGAAGCACAAGCTCTGTTTTAAGAGTGTGACCAATCCTTAAAGAAATCATTTGCCCAAACATTGCTTTAAAAGGGGAGAGGGGCTAATTTTCTTTCCTGTAGTGCGAAGTAATAACAAAAGTGTACCAGGGAGAGGAGGAGCAAGATGGCAGAGGAGTAGGAGACCTAAATTTCATCTGGTCCCAGGAATTCAGCTAGATAGTTACCAAACCATTCAGAACACCTACAAACTCAACAGGAGATCGAAGAAAAGAATAGCAGCAACTCTCTGAACAGAAAAGCGACCACTTACTGGAAGGTAGGACGTGTGGTGAAGTGAATCCGAGGCGATATTCGGGAGGATAGACGGCGGGGGAGGGGGCCTCTGCTGGCCGCTTCTGGCAAGTGATAGAGCCGCGGAGCACAAAATCGGAACTTTTAGAAGTTGGCTCCGCTGAGGGATGTCACTCGCTCCAGTGGCTAAGCGGGGGGTGGAAACCTCGCGGGACCCTCGGGGTCACCAAAAGACCGGGGGTGCCTGAGTGCGGCAGAGCTCCCAGGTATCGGAGCGGGGAAGCTGGCTGCAGAGACGGAGCCCAGGCGCGGACTCTCAGCTCGGGGTTGCCATAAACTGTGATCCGCGGCCCAGTCGGGGCACTGCTCCTCCAGCAGGGACCCAACAAGCGGCAGAGCCGGGGAGACTCCCCTTCCTTCCCAGGGAGAAGCAGCTCGGGAGCACACCGAAGGAATCTGCTGGGTTTGGAGACTCCACACAGGGTCGGGTGCCAGAGCTAGAAATGCTCGGTCACAGGCCGGGTGAGCATGGACTGTGGCCGGAGACTGGGGAGACGGGAGTGATTGACTGCTTTTCTTTAGGGGTGCACTGAGGAGCGGGGCTCCAAATTCTCGGCTCCTCCGGGGCAGAGATTAGGAAGCCGCCATTTTCACTCTCGTCCTCCAAAGCTGTAGGGAAAGCTTGCAGGGAACAAAATCTCCCGAGAGCAAACCCGAGCAGATTACTCAGCCCGGACCAGGCAAGGGCGGGGCAATTCCGCCAACGGCAAAGACATTTGGGAACCACGGCAACAGGACCCTCCCCCAGAAGATCACCAAGAACAGCCAGGCAAGACCAAGTTTACCGATCAATGAGAATGGCAGAACTCCAGCGCTAGGGGAATACTGCATATAGAATTCATGGCTTTTTTCCCATGATTCTTAGTCAAAGTTAATTTTTTTTAATTTTCTTTATTTTTTTCTATTTCTATTTTGTTAGTTGAATTTTTCTTCTTTCCTTTTTCAACCAACATCTTATCAATTCCCTTTTTAAAATCTTTTTTAAACCTTCATTTTTACAGTCACATTCTATAGCTTCATTGAATTTAACCTTATTTTTTGTATATATATATATATATATGTTTTTCTTTCTTCAAAATTTTGGGATACAGTTCCTTCTAACAGACCAAAATATACCCTAAATCTAGTGTATGACTTTGTCCTAGTCTCCCCCCGATCATATTCTCTCCTTTCTTTCTTAATTTTTTTTGGTTCTTTTTTAACCAATTTCTTATCTTCTCAATTCCTCTTTAAAATCTTTTTTTTAATTTTCATCTTTACAGTCATATTCCATCCCTTCATCATATTTACCCTTATTTTTGTATATATATAAGTTTTTCTTTCTTTAAAATTTTGAGAGGCAATTTCTTCTAACAGACCAAAATACACCCAAAACCTAGTATGTGACTCTATTCTATTCACCAGCCTGATGATATTCTTTTTTTTCCCCTTTCTTTTCCCCCCGGTTTTGGGTCTCTTCTGATTTGTTTAGTGTATATTTTTCTGGGGTTGTTATTACCCTTTTAGCATTTTGTTCTCTCATTCATCTAATCTTCTCTGGACAAAATGACAAGATGGAAAAACTAACCTCAAAAAAAAAGAACAAGAGACAGTACTGACTGCAAGGAACCTAATCAATATGAACATAGTAAGATGTCAGAACTAAAGTTCAGAATGACAATTATGAAGATACTATCTGGACTTGAAAAAAGCATAGAAGATACTAGAGAATCCCTTTCTGGAGAAATAAAAGAACTATAACCAAGTCAAAATCAAAAAGGCTATTACTGAGGTGCAATCAAAAATGGAGGCTCTAATTGCTAGAATAAATGAGGTAGAAAAGAGAATTAGTGATATAGAACACCAAATGATGGAGAATAAAGAAGCTGAGAAAAAGAGAGATAAAAAACTACTGGATCATGAGGGCAGAATTTGAGAGATAAGTGATACCATAAGATAAAACAATATTAGAATAATCAGGATCCCAGAAGAAGAAGAAAGAGAGGGGGCAGAAGGTATATTGAAGCAAATTATAGGAGAGAACTTCCCTGATTTAGGGAAGGAAACAGGCATCAAAATCTAGGAGGCACAGAAAAACCCCCTCAAAATCAATAAAAATAGGTCAACACCCCAACATCTAATAGTAAAACTCACAAGTCTCAGACACAAAAAGAAAATCCTGAAAGCAGCTCGAGACAAGAGGTCTGTAACCTACAATGGTAGAAACATTAGATTGGCAACAGACCTATCCACAGAGACCTGGCAGGCCAGAAAGGACTGGCATGATATATTCAGAGCACTAAATGAGAAAAATATGCAGCCAAGAATACTATATCCAGCTAGGCTGTCATTGAAAATAGAAGAAGAGATGAAAAGCTTCCAGAACAAACAAAAACTAAAAGAATTTGCAAAAACCAAACCAGCCCTATAAGAAATATTGAAAGAGGTCCTCTAACCAAAGAAAGAGCCTAAAAGTAACATAGACCAGAAAGGAACAGAGACAATATACCATAACAGTCACCTTATAGGAAATACAATGGCTCTAAGTTCATATCTTTCGATAGTTACCCTGAATGTAAATGGGCTAAATGCCCCAATCAAAAGACACAGGGTATCAGATTGAATAAAAAAAAAAAACCTATCGATATGCTGTCTGCAAGAGACTAATTTTAGACCCAAAGACACCTCCAGGTTGAAAATGAGGGCGTGGAAAACCATTTACCATGCTAATGGACATCAAAAGAAAGCTGGGGTGGCAATCCTTATATCAGACAAATTAGATTTTAAACCAAAGACTGTAATAAGGGATGTGAAGAACATTACATCATACTTAAAGGGTCTATCCAACAAGAAGATCTAACAATTGTAAATATCTAGGCCCCTAACATGGGAGCAGACAATTATATAAGGCAATTAATAACAAAATCAAAGAAACACATTGACAATAATACCATAATAGTAGGGGACTTTAACACGCCCCTCACTGCAATGGACAGATTATCTAAGCAAAAGATCTACAAGAAAATAAAGACTTTAAATGACACACTGGACCAAATGGACTTCACAGATATATTCAGAACATTCCATCCCAAAGCAACAAAATACTCATTCTTCTCCAGTGCACATGGAATATTCTCCAGAATTGATCACATCCTGGGTCACAAATCAGGTTTCAAATGGTACCAAAAACTGAGATCATTCCCTGCATATTTCAGACCACAATGCTTTGAAACTAGAACTCAATCACAAGAGGAAAATTGGAAAGAACTCAAAGTCATAGAGGCTAAAGAGCATCCTACTAAAGAATGAATGGGTCAACCAGGAAATTAAAGAAGAATTCAAAAAATTCATGGAAACCAATGAAAATGAAAACACAACTGTTCAAAATCTTTGGGATGCAGCAAAGGCAGTCCTGAGAGGAAAGTATATAGCAATACAAGCCTTTCTCAAGAAATAAGAAAGGTCTCAAATACACAACCTAACCCTACACCTAAAAGAGCTGGAGAAAGAACAGCAAATAAAGCCTAAACCCAGCAGGAGAAGAGAAATAATAAAGATCAGAGCAGAAATCAATGAAATAGAAATCAAAAGAAGAGTAGAACAGATCAACGAAACTAGGAGCTGGTTCTTTGAAAGAATTAATAAGATTGATAAACCCCTGGTCAGACTTATCAAAAAGAAAAGAGAAATGACCCAAATAAATAAAATAATGAATGAAAGAGGACACATCACAACCAACACCAAAGAAATACAAACAGTTATAAGAACATATTATGAGCAACCATATGCCAGCAAATTAGATAATCCGGAAGAAATGGATGCATTCCTAGAGGCATATAAAACTACCAAAACTGAACCAGGAAGAAATAGAAAACCTGAACAGACCCATAAACAGTAAGGAAATTGAAGCAGTAATTAAAAATCTCCCGACAAACAAGAGCCCAGGGCCAGATGGCTTGCCAGGGGAATTCTACCAAAAACTTAAAGAAAAATTAATACCTATTCTACTGTAACATTCCAAAAATAGAAATGGAAGGAAAACTTCCAAACTCATTATATGAGGCCACCATTACCTTGATCCCAAAACCAGACAAAGACCCCATCAAAAAGGAGAACTACAGATCAATATCCTTGAGAAACATGGATGCAAATTTTCTCACCAAAATACTAGCCAATAGGATCCAACAGTACATTAAAAGGATTATTCACCACGACCAAGTGGGATTTATCCCTGGGCTGCAAGGTTGGTTCAACATCTGCAAATCAATCAACGTGATACAATACATTAACAAAAGAAAGAACAAGAATCCTATGATCCTCTCAATAGATACCGAAAAAGCATTTGACAAAGTACAGCATCCTTTTGTGATCAAAACTCTTCAGAGTATAGGGATAGAGGGTACATACCTCAATATCATAAAAGCCATCTATGAAAAACCTACAGCGAATATCATTCTCAATGGGGAAAAGCCGAAAGCTTTTACCCTAAGGTCAAGAATGCGGCAGGGATGTCCATTATCACCACTGCTATTCAACATAGTATCAGAAGTCCTAGCCACAGCAATCAGACAACAAAAAGAAATCCAAGGCATCCAAATCGGCAAAGAGGAAGTCAAACTCTCACTCTTTGCAAATGATATGATACTGTATGTGGAAAACCCAAAAGACTCCACCCCAAAACTGCTAGAACTCATACAGGAATTCAGTCAAGTAGCAGGATATAAAATCAATGCACAGAAATCAGTGGCATTCCTATACACCAACAACAAGACAGAAGAGAGACAAATCAAGGAGTC
>NW_027397083.1:7769767-7859810 GCF_003265705.2 Callorhinus ursinus | reverse complement strand
TGGTGCAACCCCTCTGGAAAACAGTATGGAGGTTCCTCAAACAGTTGAAAATAGAGCTACCCTACAATCCAGCAATTGCACTGCTGGGTATTTACCACAAACATACAAATGTAGGGATCTGAAGGGGTACGTGCACCCCAATGTTTATAGCAGCCATGTCCACAATAGCCAAACTGTGGAAAGAGCCAAGATGTCCATTGACAGATGAATGGATAAAGAAGAAGTGGTATATATACCCAATGGAATATTATGCAGCCATCAAAAGGAATGAGATCTTGCCATTTGCAATGACTGGATGGAACTGGAGGGTGTTATGCTGAGTGAAATAAGTCAATCAGAGAAAGACATGTATCATATGACCTCACTGATATGAGGAATTCTTAATCTCAGGAAACAAACTGAGGGTTGCTGGAATGGTGGGGGGTGGGAGGGATGGGGTGGCTGGGTGATAGACATTGGGGTGGGTATGTGCTATGGTGAGCACTGTGAATTGTGCAAGACTGTTGAATCACAGATCTGTACTTCTGAAACAATGCAATATATGTTAAGAAAAAAAAAAGAAGATAGCAGGAGGGGAAGAATGAAGGGGAGTAAGTCAGAGGGGGAGATGAACCATGAGAGACGATGGACTCTGAAAGACAAACTGAGGGTTCTAGAGGGGAGGAGGTGGGAGGATGGGTTAGCCTGGTGACGGGTATTAAAGAGGGCACATTCTGCGTGGAGCACTGGGTGTTATGCACAAACAATGAATCATGGAACACTACACCAAAAACTAATGATGTAATGTATGGTGATTAACATAACAATAAAAAATAATCTTTCTCCCCCCCCAAAAAAAGACATCCAAATGGCCAATAGACACATGAAAAAGTGCTCAATATCACTCGGCAACAGGGAAATACAAATCAAAACCACAACGAGATACCACCTCACACCAGTCAGAATGGCTAAAATTAACAAGTCAGGAAAAGACAGATGTTGGTGGGGATGTGGAAAAAGGGGAACCCTCCTACACTATTGGTGGGAATGCAAGCTGGTGCAACCACTCTGGAAAACAGTATGGAGGTTCCTCAAAAAGTTGAAAATAGAGCAATTGCACTACTGGGTATTTACCCCAAAGATACAACTGTAGTGATCCGAAGGGGTACATGCACCCCAGTGTTTATAGCAGCAATGTCCCCAATAGCCAAACTATGGAAAGAGCCTAGATGTCCATCAACAGATGAATGGATAAAGAAGAAGTGGTATATATACACAATGGAACATTATGCAGCCATCAAAAAAATGAAATCTTGTCATTTGCAACAACGTGGATGGAACTGGAAGGTATTATGCTAAGTGAAATAAGTCAGTCAGAGAAAGACAGTATCATACGATCTGACTGATATGAGAAATTTGAGAAACAAGGCAGAGGATCATAGGGGAAGGGAAGGAAAAATGAAATAAGACAAAACCAGAGAGGGAGACAAACCATAAGTGACTCTCAATCTCAGGAAGAAACTGAGGGTTGCTGGAGTGGTGGGGAGTGGGAGGGATGTGTGGCTGGGTGATGGACACTGGGGAGAGTATGTGCTATGGTGAGCGCTGTGAATTAGGTAAGACTGATGAATCACAGACCTGTACCCCTGAAATAAATAATACATTATATGTTAATTTTAAAAAAATAGTAAGTACCAGGCATGGGACACCTGGGTGTCTCAGTTGGTTAAGCATCTGCCTTCGGCTCAGGGCATGATCCCAGGGTCCTGGGATCTAGTGCCACTTTGAGCTCCCTGCTGAGCGGGGGGCCTGCTTTCTGTCTCCTTCTGCCTGCCACTCCCCTTGCTTGTGCTCTCTCTCTCTCTCTCTCTCTGTCAAATAAATAAATAAAGTCTTTAAAAGAAAAAGTACCAGGCAGTATGCTAAAAGCATTCTTTGCAGTATCTCCTTTAACTTAATCCTTGTAATACCTATGAGGTAAGAACCTATTGTTATTTTCATTTTACGTATGAGGAAACTTAACTTTATAGAAGTTAAAGCACTTGACAAACTTGTATGTGACCAACCTGTAATTTGAATCCAGACATGTTAGGCCCCAGGGCCCAGGCTTCTATTCTATCTACTTTAAACACTTCTCTCGAAAGCACCTTTGGCCCCACCAAAACATTTGCCCACTTCTGACGGAACAGTTTCTGTTTTAATTTTTTTTTTCCTCATCCTCCTTCAAGGCCCATCAACCTTCTCTCTAGGCAACCTTTACAAGCATCCCTGGGCTCAGTTAGTGGTACCCTGCCTTGCCTTCCTCCAGAGTCCCAGAACACTTCCTTCTCACCTCTCCGAGCTCTCACTGTATTCGATGAGAGACACCTGTGAGTCTGACTCTGCTATCAGCTTGAAGCAAGGCATAAAGGAGAGGCCATGAGCTTTGAAGTTAGTGAAAACTTGTTCATATTCCAGTTCTTCCTCTTGTAAGCCATAGAAATTTGGACAAATTAATCTCTATGAGTTTGATTTACTTCACTGATAAAATCAGCTAATTCAACAGAGGAACTGTTGTGAAAATTTAAATGCAATAAGATTGTATCAAGTCCTGACACACAATAGATGCACCATAGGCGGTTGAAATTGTTATAACTGTTTGAGTAAGTGTTAGGTGACTGAAAAGCAATTTTATCTTGACCCATTGGCTCTGTACTTCTGACAACATGAAATGGCAACATTTTCTTACAACACAAGTTCTGAGGAAAACATTTAGCCTTTTCACTTAAGAAAAACAAGTTTTACAAGCACATATTTATAAACAAAATGGTATTTCTTTAAATATCTTTCTAGTACTCATCAAAATAGATCCCAAAAGACCTTGGCTTCCCAACAGTTAGCTTAATGTGAATGACTAGAAGACTTGAAAAATAATAAAACTTCAATTGTCTTTAAATGGCTGTCAGGTTCTTACTAAATTAGATCCCCACCTCTCTCCTCCAATTTATCTTAATGAATGAAGTTTTATTGTATTTACATTTCAAGGGCAAGAGTAAAGTAAATAAGACACAGAAATCTCAAATCCCAATGTTATTGGAGAACCATAGCCAAAGGTTCTTTCAGATTAATGGTAAGGTAAAAGGGTTTCTAAAGGAGGCTCACAACAATTCTCTGTCTATAGTAAATACATCTGAGGGTATATGTAGAGCAAAACTAGCCTTGTGAGTGATGGGTACATGGGGCTTCATTATACTCTTTCTGTATAGTAAAGATATTTTGAAATTTTTCATAATAAAAACTTTTTTAAAAAAAGCCAAAAATATCATCATCATCATTATCATCAGCAGCATCATTATAGCATCATCATCTGTTAAATGCATTAAGGGCTAGCTAGGTGCAACATGTCTCTTAACTCATAAAATTATTAGTTCTTTTGGATTAAGCTTAAAGAGACTACATACATTTCTCAAATTCACATTCCTAATAAATGGCAGATCCCAGGACCCAAAATTTTTAGCAACTCAAGATATCCAGAAGGAGGAACTTGGGGGAGGGGGGATGGTATTCTCCAGGGAAAAGAAATAAGCTTCCTTCTTGTCTATGAAAACTATAAGCAGCCATCGAATAAAGAACATGGCACTGGAAGCAAATGTGACAGCTGGAGACACGTATGTGGCTTGTGGACTCCCAGGGAGTGGAGCAAGTGGAGCAGACCACAGCACTAACTGGGGATGGAGCCGGCAGAAATGAGGAAACAGCACGTCCACTGGGATCTATCAGCAAGGTAGATGAAATCAAAGAATTTTTTGAATCTGAAAATTCAGAATGTGCCATGTGCAAAAACTGGAGAAAGAATGAATACCCCATCCCCAGTGGAAATTCATCCAGATGTTTCTTTTCCAAGAAAAAGTGTGAAGTGAGTACTTTTGCGTTTCAAGAAATTCAGGCAGCATAACCAACCAAAGCCCTTATCCCAAGATTTCACAGGCAGAACAGAGTCTCCACATAGGGGGGAGGAAAGAAGTGGGCTTTCAAAGCCCAGTGATAACCTGAAATTCTCCATGACAATATACTGAACACACTTAGTGTTTTTTGTCACATGCAACAACTATTTATTGAGCAAGTATTGTTTGGCACCATGCTGTATGCTGTAATATAACAGTGATAAAAACAGATTCAATCCTCCCAAGCCAAGGTGGGGGTGGGGGGGGACAGACAAAACTAGTCAAACAACAAGTAAGTAAAATAAAAACTTCTAAGTAACAGTGAATTCATTTTACGGACAACCATAACACAATATCACAGACTGAGTCAATATAGAACAGAAATTTATTTTGTCACAGTTCTGGAGGATTAAAGTTCAAGACAAGGTGTCCACAAGTTTGGGTTCTTCCGAAGGATCTGTCTTTGGCTTACAGAAGACATTCTCACCTGTCCTCAACATGGTCATCTTTCTGTGTATTATCTGTGTCCTAACCTCCCCTTCTTATAAAAAAAAACATACAGGATTAGAGCCCACCCATATGACTTCATTTTACCTTAATTATCCCTTTAAAGACCCTATCTCTAAATACAGTCACATCAGGAGGTATTAGGGGTTAGGACTTCAACATCTGAATGGGGGGTGGAGGGAACACAATTCAGCCAGTAATGGTCATGAAGTTGAAAAACCAGCTGCTGGTCTCACCTCTTCCAGGAAGTCCTGCCTATCCAATCTGACTGCGTTAGATCTAATTCATTCTCATAGCATGACGCACCTCTTCCTCATGGTACCTTTATAGTTGCAATTTTACATTTCCTTGTGTGATCATTTGCTTAAGGCTTTCCTCCCCCTCTCCTCACAGTAGCTCCAAGAAGGCAACTCTACTTTTGCCTAACACTTAGCACTTAACAGTGCCTGGCATATAGCAAGTGAGATGTCCATAAATGTGCTAAATAAAAGGATGAATGAATAAATGAATGAGCATCAAGCCTGAAAACAATGTTGGGGTGGGAGGTAGCATCTCAAGTGAGACCTGAAGGAGGAGATGAGGGGCTAGACATGGGGGTGATAAATGGAAGAAAGACAACTCCAGCCAGAGAAGAGTATGTGTGAAAGGCTTGAAAAAGCAAGAACCTGACATACCATGAAATACATGTATTACACAGTACCATATGTTAATTAAACTTAAGTGTGGCATTGAAGTAAGACTGTCTTGTGTTTCAGGTATTCTTGCATATGCCGAGAAAGTTTAGAAGAAAGGGCTAGCAATATTTCATGAAGCTAATTTCTTTGGGAATTCAAATAAAAATAAACTAACAAGAAAACAGCAGGTACCAGTAATCCCTCACTTTTCCCCAAACTAGGAAATTGTCTTCCTCAATCAGAAGTAAGCCCTTGCAAGGGCACCTGGGTGGCTCGGGCAATTAAGCATCCAACTCTTGATTTCAGCTCAGGTCATGATCTCAGGGTCTTGAGATCAGGCCCTGAGTTGGGCTCCGTGCTGAGTGTGGAGCCTGCTTAAGATTCTCTCTCTTGGGATGCCTGGGTGGCTCAGTCGGTGGTGTCTGCCTCCAGCTCAGGTTATGATCCCAGGGTCCTGGGATTGAGTCCCGCATTGGGCTCCTTGCTCATCCGGGAGCCTGCTTCTCCCTCAGCCTGCCACCCACCTGCTTGTGCTCGCTCGCTCTGACAAATAAATAAATGAAATCTTAAAAAAAAAAAGATTCTCCCTCTCCCTCTGCCCCTCCCCCTGCTCAGTGTCTCTCTCTCTCTCCCTCTCAAAAAAATAAACAACAACAAAAAGTAAGCTCTTCCAGATTGCAAAGAGTAACAATAGTCCATCTGTAGAAATTCAGCTGCCACAATGAGAAGAGTTTATTATGATTTTGTAGCTAAATTGTGTATGGCCTTGGGCTTAATTTATTGTTACTATACATGCACTTTTTTTAGAACATTGAATCTATTCCCCAAATTCAGAAGTCAGTCCATTGGTTCTGAAACTCCTGCACAGTAGTAACTCTTTCCATATGTGCACATAACTTTGAAAGACTGCTAACACAGGGCTTTATGAGTCTTCATGAAGAGCTACCATTGGTAAGATAAGCAATAAACATGTTAAAGCTTTTGCTACTAAGTTACACATTACTAGAAATACATAAATGTATACATCTTTCACGAAACACACATACAAAGCACCACTCACTAGCGAAAGAATAGAGCCTAAGAATCAAAATATTCCCTATTTGAGTCCTAAACTTGCCAGCAGCCAGCTACGTGACCTTGATGATATCATCATGATACATTCATGTGTGTGTTTATCTCCATCACTAGATTATAATTCTTTGAGGGCAGTGACCATGTTTTGTTTTCTTTTAAATCTTTACCAGCTCCTATTGTGACAGGGCTCATCAAATAAATGTTGGGTTGGTAGCTGGATGGAATAAAGAAACAATGTCTGTGATAGATAAGATAGCTGTTATCCTGTCTACCGATGAGTTAACTAACATCAAAACAATTTTAGGGCGCCTGGGTGGCTCAGTTGGTTAAGCGACTGCCTTCGGCTCAGGTCATGATCCTGGGGTCCTGGGATCGAGTCCCACATCGGGCTCCCTGCTCAGCAGGGAGTCTGCTTCTCCCTCTGACCCTCTTCCCTCTCGTGCTGTCTCTCATTCTCTCTCTCAAATAAATAAATAAAATCTTTAAAAAAAAATTAAAACAATTTTATAAAACTATTATGAGGTGAAAGGTATATCTAACTAAGGTGAAATTATATGGTATTAATAATAAATTCCCGGGGCGCCTGGGTGGCTCAGTCGTTAAGCATCTGCCTTCGGCTCAGGTCATGATCCCAGGGTCCTGGGATCGAGCCCCACATCGGGCTCCCTGCTCAGCGGGGAGCCTGCTTCTCCCTCTCCCACTCCCCCTGCTTGTGTTCTCTCTCACTGTGTCTCTCTCTGTCAAATAAATAAATAAAATCTTAAAATAATAATAATAATAATAATAATAAATTCCCTAGAGGGGAGAGAATAAGAAAACCAAGATACCTCCAAATTTAGCCAAGACTGTATTTGACTCACTTAAGAATACCTCTAGTTGGAGGCACATAAGTTTCCTGGTAAGGAGGCAACAAAAGGATTAGTGGTTCTGTGTTGCCTGGGTTCTCTATGCTGGTTCTGAGTCCTTACTCCTTAATCTCTTTATTATATGTCCATGCGCATGGTCTGCTGTAAAAGGAAGTGATTTCCTCCCTTTTTTCAACTAATACGTTTTTCAAATCTAAGATTTTCGCTTGGTTCTGTTTTAGAAGATTGCTAGTATCTTCCCTTATTTCCTTAAGTATATTTACCATACTTATGTCAAATTCTCTTTCCATGTGTTCCAATTCTTTTGCTTCGGATGGCAAATGTTAACCCATTTTTTGTTGATGATGTTCAGGGCAGGCCACCCCAGAATGTACCACTTTGGCATGGGGATTATTTTGAGCTGAAGACAATGGAGACCTAAAAGACTCAAGAAGAGTTTTGTACCTCCCCCTTAAGCGCCTAAAAGAATTTAGATAGGAGACCTAAACCAGAAAGAAAGCTATTACCAGAGATAACTTTTCACATAAGGAAGACTTCTCTGCCTAACATTGCAAATACTTATTTACCAAACATTTGCTCTCCCCATCTTCCTGTGAACTGTCGTCCCTCCAGATGAAGACCCAGACCCCTACCCCTTCTCCTTAGCTTAGGATGGCGTCTATTGCTAGACTATCTTTGACCCTCTAATGTCCATGTGGGGCTCCCATACATATGAAATCAAATCTGTTTTTTCCCTGTTAATCTGTTTTATGGCAAACTGATTATTAGCCAAGAACCTAGAAGGGAAGAGAGAGAAAAAAACTTCCTCCCCTACAGAGTTCTCTCTCTTTTGGGGAAATTGTATTCCTCTGGTGTCTGCTTATTTTGGCTTGTGAGCTCATGTTACCCTAGGGATATCAGCCATCTTGTGTGCTCATATACATTGAGAAAGGTCCAAATACCAGGCCCATCTCTGTCATTACCACAAAGATTGAGGAGAGAGAAGATGATGAGTCCCAGGGCAGAGAACCCTAGCACTGGGACCAGCACTCCTGTTTGCTGCCACTATACCACACATCTCCTCTGGCCAAGATTTCACCCTTAAACCCTTATTTAGGGAGAAATACATGAGGAGGAGGCATAGCCCTAGTTTGCAATGTAGTTCCGCCTAGGATCTAGGGAGAGTGAAAGAGTTAATGCCCAAGAATAGTCAGTCCACCCCTCCAGCAACCCCTCATCCCAACAGAGCAGTCACGAGTACTAGCAGCCTAGCAAGAGAATTAAGCATTGATTTGTCCTAAGGCAATAGGGGAAAGCAGTGAGAGCTAAATCCCTAAAGATATCTTCCCACCTCTGGCTTCCCTGGGCCCATTGCCATAGCCACCTACCTCCTAAACTGACCATCCAAGATAGTTTTCAGTCTGCCAGAGCTTCTTATGCTTTGCTTTGTTTGTTCCTAGATTCTACCATCTTGGAACCTTCTTTCTATAGATTCTCTAAGGTTCATTTTGGAGTAAGTTGCCAGGAGCCCATGCTAGTTTGCTTATTCTTAGGACCTCCTCAATGGGTTTCTTTAAACAGTTTTTTTGTTCTTTTTTTTTTTGGCCTGCTTTCAGGTATCATTAGTCAATGTGTAAATTAGTGAGACCATTTGAGAAGCAGTTTATCCATATGAATCAAAGCCTTCTGATGTGCCTAGCAACTCCACTTTTAGAAATGTATCTTAAGGAGATAAGCTGATATGTACGCAAAAGTGTTTAAGGTCATTCACTGCAGTATTATTGCTAATAAGGAACAATGTGGAAATAACTCAACAGGGGATTGGATAAAGTCTGGTATACAAATGCAACCCAATGCCACTTAGTCATAAAAATGATAACATACATCTGCATTTATGGGTATAAAAGATACACTCAGTGATTGTTAAATTGCCTTTATAATTTCATTCCACTTATGTAAAATGAAAGAGAGAAAGGGAAAAAGAGGTCTGGATCACATACAGCAAAATGCTACCAATGATTGTCTCTAGGTTTGGGATTTAGAATTGCTGCTGCTTTCTTCATTATGATTTTCTGAATTGTTTGAGATGCAAACATTAATTTTTGTAATCTTTATGATCAGAAAGAAATATAAATCTACTTTTGTCTTTGAAAATCAAAATATAATAAACATCCCTCAACATCATAAAGCCAGACTTAAACTTCCCTGATGATTAAGCTCCATTCATATGGTGGCAGGGACTTGAGAATAATCTGCTGTAGGGCTTCCGCAATAATTTGCTTGCGTTATAACTTAATAACCCCTGTAACCCAAGGGTACAATAAAATAGGAGTGCTAATTCAGTGGAGCTGAAGGAAGACTAATTATCCTGGGGAGAGGGCTTAGTCACTTGTAACTCATGGTGGGACCACCAGGGGCAAAGAAGGTAGCTGCAAGCTGATGAATTATTCATGGTCTTGACTGCTTGGAGGGGTTCACTGAAGCATTGTTCGTACCACTAGGTCTTGCAAGTGTAAGGTGACCAATCAGCTGATGGGTTGGGGAAAACGGGTAGCAGTGAACATAAACACTGTCAGGGTCAGGTGTTGAAAGGAAGAATCAAGAGTGAGATATTTTGCTGATGCTCCATGGCCTTATGACCTTGAGATTTTTGGCTTAGAGTCTGAAAATTTAATTCAAATGAGCTAATGGGCTCCCCTGGAGCAAAATGGTTTTTGATCTTGGTGAGAAATGAAGAAATAGCTACAGTTTCCTGAGGTATCAGGAAAGGATTGACACTTGGGCCAAATACAATGGCTGAAGCATCACAGAGTGAGAGGAAAATTACTCCAGGTTAGCAAGATTCTAGGGCTTCTCAGAGTTTATTATTGAGATTAAAATATATTTATATTTATTAGAAATTTTAAGAAATCAGATTTTTCCCACTATTCAAAGAAGAGATATTGAGAATAACAGACCCAGTTATTTCCAAACGTACCTGCTCCTACTTTGTAACAAGGTACAAAGGAGCAGCCTCAGCTTGGCAGGTGGATTAAATGACCCAAGGAAAAGTCATTATGGTGATGACTTCAGAGTCAATTTAGTGACTACAAACTAAAAAGGAACTTATCTGCTCTGTGCCACACACTATACTGGACACTTTATATGCATAATCTCATTTATTTCTCACAAAACTGAATAAGATAGGGAAATTATCCCCAAGTTGCAGATAAGGAAAAATGGGGATCAAAAAGTAATAATCTTGGCCAAGCTTCAAAATCAATTAAGTGTTTCATAACCAGGTTCGGGAATCAGATCTGTTTGGCTTCAGAAACAGAATAAACACTATACTCACTCACCAATCTATATCCCAAACTCCTCTCTTAGCCCAAATAGTGTAAATCAAAAGTTCTTTAGCGTAACCTCCACAGTAAGTCTCAGGTTTGAGGTTCTACTAACTTGGCTGGGTTTGCTTGCTAGGCACACCAAGGCTTCTACTATGGACTGCAAAGCTGCTGATTATTGATCCAGTATCCATTCCTCCTGCCCTTCCTGGTTATGCTTCCAAGTAGCTCAGGTTTGTTAGGAAAGGCTGACTCCTTCCCAGCTCCAGGACTAAGCCAATCAGCACATTCCACTCTCATGGCCAGAATGATTGGATTAAGGAGAGCATGTGAACCTCAACAAACCTATTAAGGTGAATTTCAGGATTCTTGGTTGGGATGCGGGTAGGCTGGGTAGGGCCTGATGTGCAGATGCATAGCCCAGAGCTGCTGCAACATTTTTACCACCATTTGGAAAGCCCAGTTTAGGATGAGGCTGACACGGTAAAGCGCAGAGTGAAAAAAAGGAAAGAAGGACAGAAGGAACGGAGAGAGGAAGGAAAGAGAAAAGGGAAGAGGGGATAAAGGAGGGAAGGAAAGATAAGAGAAAGAAAGAAGCAAACAAACAAATGGGTTTTCATTACAGCATTAAATTGCTAGGTCAGCCAAACTTGTGTTTGGATTTTCCTATTGTGTGAGTCAGTAAATCTTCATTATCACTTAAGCAGTGTGTGTGTTGATATTTCTTCCTAACTGATACAGAATTTGTTTCCAGAAATGGAGCAATGGAAGTAATAATACTATAAACATGGAATTGCCTGGAGAGAGAGTGTAAAGAGAAGAGCAGTGAGAACCCATTGATCTCAAACTGAGAATTCGGTGATCTTTTTTTCTGATTATGAAATGGCTGGTTATAGTATAGCTTATTAATAAAACAATCATATAGTTTATTGTCCAAACTAGAACACATTTGAGAGTGAAAGAGAGGTGCCATTAATAATTATGTCAGGATAACCATTCACTGTTCAGGTTTCAACCCACATCTTTTTCTTAACCCTTGGAGCCCAGCAATGCGTTTACAATATATATTTGTTGTATATATATCCAGTATCTGTTGTATTTTAAGTTCCCCCTCAGAGTATGCAGTATCTCTTTATAATGGAAGTAGAAGTCTATACCCAGTTCATTATGGTTGAAGTTGCATGTGGGAAAGAGGCAAGCAGGAGAAGAGAAAATAGGCAACAGCCACATCACAAAAAAGCGCTTTTTTTGCTGAGCTAAGGAGGCAGACTTTATTGTGAAGGGGATGGGAAACCAGTACAAGAGCTTAAGAAAGGGGCGCCTGGGTGGCTCAGTCATTAAGCGTCTGCCTTCAGCTCAGGTCATGATCCCAGGGTCCTGGGATCGAGCCCCGCATCAGGCTCCCTGCTCCACCGAGAGCCTGCTTCTCCCTCTCCCGCTCCCCCTGCTTGTGCTCCCTCTCTCACTGTGTCTCTCTCTGTCAAATAAATAAATAAAATCTTTTTAAAAAAAAAAAAAAGCTTAAGAAAAGTAGCAATTTACCAATCTTGCTTTTTAAAAAAAAAAAATTGCTCTTTGGGGCGCCTGGGTGGCTCAGTTGGTTGGGTGTCTGACTCTTGGTTTTGGCTCAGGTCATGATCTCAGGATCCCGAGATAGAGCCCAGTGTCGTTCAGTGCACAGCGGGGAGTCTGCCCGGATATCCTCTCCCTCTGCTCCCTCCCCATTTGCATGTACTCACTCACTCTCACTCTCGCTCGCTCTCAAATAAATAAATCTTTTTTAAAAATTGCTCTTTTATAATGAGGAAGATAGATAACAGGTAAGGAAGCCATGGAGACTTTTGCTCTAAGAACAATGAACGTTTTTAACACGGATAGCGGCATGTGGATTGAGAGAAGCGAACAATTTTGAGACTGAGAAGCAGGAGGGGCGAAGACCAGGTCACCTGAAGCCAATTTTCTTAATGATACATTGGCCAAAATTCTTAATAACAAACTAGCATTTCAAAACTGATGTTAACAGTCTCGGCCCATTTTCATATTCTTTTAGGTTTCTTTTTCTTCTGCACTGTTCAAGGACCTTTTATCAATGTATCTGAGGGCATTTTCACATTTAGATCATATGGCTCCTAAGTGTTTAATGCAAAACATTTTGTATACAAAACATTTGGGATAGTCCCTTTCATGTATTCTTTTCAGTCTTTCAGCTGTTTATTCCAGTTATGCCTACCGCTGAGCTTTTCAAGGACTTTTGCTCAGTTAGTCTAAGGGCACATCTGTCTAAGTTTCATTTTTCTAGTAAGTGTTTATCACATTTGTAGAATTGCACACGCTTCTCCTAATGTATCCCTTTCGAGGATTCTTGCCTCTTTCCTGCTGGATTGTGTTTGTGTATATTTTGCATCTTCTGAGCCCTGAATGGATTTATTAAGCAAATGAGATCATATTGAATATTGCCCCATGTTTGGCTAAGTATGACCTTTCATACAGAGCAATCAAAAGATACAATGGTATATAAAAAGTATCTTTTATATTTATATTTTATATCTTTTATGTCTTATATATTTATATATTTTTAAAATGCTGAATCACAAATCACTGAAAAAAAATAAAACCAAACCCACCATCAATATCCCATGAGATCAGGAATTGCATACTGGCCATTGGAAGCATCTTCATGGTATAAATACAAGGTAGCATGGAGAACTTGAAGTCAAACAGACTTGAAGGTGAATATCAGTCGTGACTCTTCTAAGCTATGTGCCCAAGGCCAAGTTATTTGAATTTTCTGGGCCCTAATTTCCCTCATCTCTATAGCACTAAGATTTATTTCATAGGGTTGTTGTAAGTATTAAATAATGTACAAAGCACTTAATACATACATGCGTGGGAAGCACTTAAAAAATAGTAGCTATTGGGGCACCTGGGTGTCTCAGTTGGTTAGGCGTCCGACTCTTGGTTTGGCTCAGGTCATGATCTCCAGGTCATGAGATCGAGCCCCACATCTGGCACCATGCTCAGCACAGAGTCTGCTTGAGATTCCCTCTCCCTCTCCCTCTGCTCCTCCTCCCACTTGGTGCGTGCCCTCTCTCTCTGTGTCTCTCTAAAATAAATAAATCTTAAAAAAAAAACAAACATAGTAGATATTGTCATAGATTTTAGGCCAGAATTCCTCTGTCCATAGTGAATTGGACAGAAGCCCAGTAGTATGGCAGCAGGAAAGTTTGTGTCAATTTTCTTATCTGGAAAATGAAATAATAACATTACCTCCCTTGTGGGGCTGTAGTGAGAATTAAAAGACATAATGTATGTGAATATCTGGCATTGTGACTGGTGCATACTGGGCACTCATATTTAGCCATTATTATTTTTTTATTCTGATTAAATGTAAATCAAGTAATAATTTCATTCAACTACTCACCATGAATTAACAGTTCTCAGTACCTTATATCTCAAGAACTAAAGCGAGCAGCAACCAAACCCCAAACTGGGCTTTAACAACATAGCCAGTGGACTATATACAATATTGAAGAGACCTCTTACCAATTTCAAATGTATCTCTTGTGACATCTCAGAATCTATTATCCATAGAAATAGGGTATTGTTGGTGGAAAGCTGATAACGAGCACCTAAGAGCCAAGACTATGTGATACCACCAGGACTTTCCTTTTTACCTTTGAGCATGACCAAAGGGGAAATTTGGGGAGTCTGAGGGTCCAGCAGCCTGGTTAGCAGACTCAACAATGGAGTTGCAACTTCTTACAACGTCGATACTTTATTGACTTCCCTGAAATGGCCTGGGGAAATTGTTGAACACAAAAATGGATTTACTATTATGGGGATCCTGGAGGGGGGATCCCTTGGAACCCACCAGGTCAGTTCACCAAGAATAAAAGGACCCTCTCTAAAACTACTTGAGATCCAGGAGAGGCACAGGTCACTCATACCTGCAGCCTTTTCAAACAATGAGCTGATAGAGGGTTGTTTTGATCAGGATGTGTGTTCAGATGCTGTTGATACCTAAAATTTATTTATCTCTCATTTAATAATCTGAATCTCTATAAGCAGTCAAGAGGAGCTGTCAGTGCCAGGGACCCAAGTTCTTTCTGTGTTTTTGCTCTGCACTCCCAAGAATATTATTGACATCTTTAAGTTCCAAGATGGCACACCGTGATGGCTTCATTCCAGCAAAAGAGTTCAAGGAGGAAGAGGACACACCTCTCTCTTTCTAAGGTATGACCCAGGATTTATATACATCACTTCTGCTCAGTTCCCATTAGCCATAATTTAGCCATATGTACACCCACCGGCAAAGGAGTCTGCGAATGTCTCTTTATTTGGGGTGGCAATGTACTCAGCTAAATTGTGGGGTTCTGTTACTGTGGAAATCGAGAACAGATAATAAGAAACAACTAGCAACCCCTACCTAAAAGGCAGTTTAGGTTGGTAGTTAAGGACACAGGCCTTTGAGACCAAGAACCTGGATTTGAGACATGAAATAATAATCAAGCAGCTGGATTAACTAGCAATTCACCGGGTGAACCTCCTGTCACTGACCTGCACTTTCCCCTGACATAGTATCTATTTCATTAGATTATTGAAAGAATTAAAAGCACTATGCCAGGTAAATTTCTCAGCATAATTCTTGGCACTCAGTAAGTACTCAATAATGAGAAAGTAATTAGGAACATCAGTTCCTCATTAGAGCATTTTTCTAGGAAGGACAGAACCTTAAGGACAAGTACTGTGTCTTGGATTATCTCATGGAGAATGGGTGAGTGAGTACATTTTGCATGCAGCATCTGTAGGGGCAGGAAAAGGTGTTTTTATATATATGTCTTTCTAAATGGTCCCTTTAGGGGATGTCAATATCTCCAGCTGTTGAGTGTTGAAGGAAATGTGCCAAGCATTATAGAGTAAGCAGCAATTCCCACATGCCACTCTGGGCATAGTCAGAATTTCTCCAGGAGTATGGCAATGTGAGATAATTCTGGGATGCCACTAGGTTTTAGAACCATTACTGAGTAACAATACTACTACTAAGAAGTGTTTGTTGTTATTAATAATTACAGCTACATTTATTTAGCCTTACTTTGTGGCTGGCACGGGTGTAAGCACTTTATATACATGAACTCATTTAATCCTCACAACAACCTTATAAACTGTTACTTTTATTATCTTCATTTTATCACCTGAGAAACTGAAACACAAAAAACATAAGAATTTCAGCCCCATCACAAAGTAAGTAGGTGAGCCAGGATTTGGATACAGTCTTACTCAGACTTAACCACACTATTCTGTCTCCATTTACAGTGGAAGGGAAGTGACAAGTGGAACTGGAGCCAACTGGGGGACAGTCAGGGCTCTGTTGCAGCCTGAAGCCTCAAGGAGCTCCCGTTGTGTGTCCCACCCACCCTTGCTCATGTACAGAAACATCTAAGACACTCCATAACAAGCTGAAATAACCTCTTGAAGATAATGACTATGTAAGAGGTATTTTTCCAAACATGACAAAAGACAGCTGAGCTGAATCTGGGATTGTCAAATACCCAAAGTAGATAGAAACCTCATCAAGCCATGTTTGGCACTTTCTGGCTGTAAAGATAATTTTGAGTTTCCAGAAAAAGATGCCCAGCTTAGCTTCCCATTGTGCCAGGTTCCTCAGCAGGAGAGTGTGGGGCAATGATGCGGGAGCGATACAAAGTCCTACTCAGAAAAAGATGAAGGGTTTCAAGGGCCAGGTCACTGTGGCCACAACCACTTCTCCCAACTGAATCAGCTCTGGGCTCAGGGAGTTCAAGACCTGCACTGGCTCTTTTCTCAAGGAAATCTTACTCACTTAAGGGAACTAAGGGAACTCCCAAGCTCTGTGCTGCCCAGAGCATTTTAGAACCCAGTGAAATAGGCAGGCTCCATATTTATAAGCAGTTCTCAAAATGTCCTGTGCCTTATCTGTTTGCATATCTATCTCACCAGACTGAGTGCCCTAGCAGAAAATAAGAAAGTGCCTATAAATACCCACCCTATCATCACAAGCTGGAGCCTAATCCTCCATCCCTGAATCTGGGCTGCCCATGCCAACAGAACACTGGCTAACAGAGAAGGAGGAAGGGGGCAAGCAGACACCTGAAAAGTGATGGTGCACTGGGCTCGCTCTCCTGCTGTGCTTGGAACCCTGGGTTACCATGGGAACAAGCCCAGAACCGCCGCTGAAGGATCAGAGACTAGGTAGGGGAGAACCAGAGCCCTTCAGCCAATGGCCAGTCAACCTTCAGTTAGGTAATGGAGGTCATTCTAGATAATTCAGTTTCCAATGACTGGCCAGCTGGCCGCAAACATGTGACAGGGTGTAGGAGAGGTCTGTTGATATGGCCAAGACCGGAAAACCATGTCAGCTGATGCACAAATCATAAGCCAAATAAATGTTATTGTTTTAAGCCTCTAAATTTTGGAATGGTTTGTTAAGCAGCAAATGCTTACTGATACAAGAATTATTAATAAATAGTATTTATATAAATATAATAAATAGACTATTAAAGGGAGAGGCTTTGAAATAGATAATGTCTGTCTTCAAATCTGTTTTTCCTCTTACTAGGTATGTGGGTCTGGACACCTAATTGAACTTCTCTCAGTTTCTTCATCTTTAATATTAAGAAAATAAACATGGCAATCTGCTAGGTTTTTCTGAAAAGTCAATGAATGGGGCGCCTGGGTGGCTCAGTCATTAAGCATCTGCCTTTGGCTCAGGTCATGATCCCAGGGTCCTGGGATCCAGCCCCGCATCAGGCTCCCTGCTCAGCAGAAAGCCTGCTTCTCCCTCTCCCACTACCCCTGCTTGTGTTCCTGTTCTCGTTGTGTCTCTTTGTCAAATAAATAAATAAAATCTTTAAAAAATAAAAAAGTCAATGAACCACTGTGTTTGCTGTATGGTAGTTGTTGTTTATTATGTCTGTTGCTTTGAACTATGTGCTATAACAGAGCTATTGGGCTTGCCAGTTTCCACAGATAAAGAAATGAATCTAACAAGTTACTGGCCTGATAAGAGTCAATAAATATCGACTCAGTGTCTGGGTGGCTCAGTGGTTAAGCGTCTGCCTTCAGCTCATGCCATGATCCCAAGGTCCTGGGATCGAGCCCCACATTGGTCTCCCTGCTCAGCGGGGAGCCTGCTTCTCCCTCTCCCTCTGTCAACCACTCTGCCTACTTGAGCTCTCTTTCTCTGTCAAATAAATAAATAAAATATTTTAAAAATATCTATAGACATGAGTTTCATTGTGTAGTCAATATCCACTATCTGAGGACTTCTGTGGTTGCACAGGGATTGTCATTCCCAGAGAACATCACCAAAATCCCCTCCAGTTCTCGGAGTTTTAAGGGGGGGGAGGGGCAGGACAGGAAGCAGTAGCAATCAAATGGAAATGGGGCATCCTATTGCCCCACAGAATAGATTTGGGGGATGGGGGAAAGCACTGGCTTGAAAAGGGAGCTGCCCAAGAGGAAGCTCCACTGGCCTTCGGGATCCCTATGAAATAGAAACAAAAAGAAATATCCAGGAGCAGCCAGAAATAATGAGACAACACAAATTCTGGAATCAGAAAGACTAAATCAAACCACAATATAGGTCTCAGTTTGCTCATTGGGACGATAGTCCCAAATGATCCATATGTTGGTTCATACGGTAGGTGTAAGAATTGGGCAAAATACTGATATAAAATGCTTTGCATAGTCCCTAGCACATGGTAGGTGATCAACCAACATAGTCTCTTCCTCCGTTCCTTCCACCTTCATAAAGCCACCTTTGTTGCTCATCTCCTGACGTCCTATAATCAGAGGGTGCAGCAACACATGAAAGCCTGCATGCTGACCACAAATACTATCTCTGGCTTTGTGACCTTGCACCACACACTCAGCCTCTCTGTTTATCAGTTCCTCACTGGTGAAATGAGGATAATGCTTTCTGTCCCTGATGCTGTTCTCAAGGATAATGGGATGATTCATTCAATTTTCAAAACTTAACTCAGGGCTTGATGACGCTGTGTAGAAAATAACTAAAACACAAAAGGAAAGACAAATGACTAATATTTAAAGTCCCAAGGTACTAATACATAGCCAGGGACATTTCCACCACTGCCAATTCCTTTCCTCTCACTTTCCTTTATTCTAGACCCTCTCATAGAGAGATGCCCTCCTTAGGCTTTTGCTGTCTGTCTCTCTCTCTTTTCTCTCCTCTGCCCACCCTAAGCCTGCACCTCCTCAACGTGGACAGAAAGCCCAACTGGGGAATGCATATGCAGGCAAGAAGCGGAGCTAGACTCAGGTCTAGGGAAACAACATAACCACGGTTGACTGAGCACTTAGGCTGTGCCAGGTGCTCTGCTATGTACTTTACCTACGTCAGCTCATCTATCCTAACAGTGCAGTGAAGGAGATGCTGTTTAATCTTGGAAAGATTCAACAATTTACCAAGGTCTCATGGTCAATAATAATAGCAGAGTTGGGATTTGTCCAAAATGGCTGACCTCAAAGCTCACACTATCCTTTAGAGTACAATGTGTATGCAAGACTGGGAAGGCATAATGGTTGAGACCATAAATTCTGGAGTCAGATACCTGGTCTGAATCCCAGCTCTGCCATTACAGAATGACTGTGAGCGACTGCTTAGTAATATCTAATACACATGACACATATCATGGATTATATGTAAAAAATAAGGATTATACATAATATGTATATAATGTGTTACATATATTTTAATAATATTATAATGTAATATATATAGTATATTGATAGATTACAATATGCAAGATCTGTTCTTTTTTAAAAGTTTTTAATTCCAGTTAGTTAACATACAGTGTTATATTCATTTCAGATGCACAATATAGTAATTCAACACTTCCATATATCACCCTGTGCTCATCATGACAAGTGCACTCCTTAATCCCCAGCACCTATTGAACCCCTCCCCCACCCACTCCCCTCTGACAACCATCGGTTTGCTCCTATAATAGTCTGTTTGATTTATCTCTCTCTCTTACTTTTTCCCTTTAATTGTTTTGTTTCTTAAATTCCTCATATGACTGAAATCATATATTTGCCTGACCTATTTTGCTTAGCATTATAGTCTCCAGATCCATCCATGTTGCATATAGCAAGATTTCATTCTTTTCAATGGCTGAATAATATTCCATTTTATGTATATATAAAATATACATGTATCCCTTTGAAATAGTGTTCTTGTATACATGTATACATGTATCCCTTTGAAATAGTATTCTTACATTCTTTGGGTAAATACCCAGTAGTGTGATTACTGTATCATAAAAATGTTGTTCTATTTTTAACTTTTTGAGGAACCTCCATACTGTTTTCTACAGCAATTGCACCAGTTTGCATTCCCACCAACAGTGCACAAGTGTTCCTTTTTCTCCATATCCTCACCAACATTTTGTTTATTGTGTTGTTGATTTTAGCCATTCTGACAGGTGTGAGGTAATACCTCATTGTAGTTTTGATTTTCATTTCCCAAATGATAAGTGATAATGAGCATCTTTTCATGTCTGTTGGCCATATGGATGTCTTCTTTGGAGAAATGTCTGGTCATGTCTTCTGCACATTTTAAATTGGATTATTTGGTTTTGGGGTGCTGAGTTGCATAAGTTCTTTATATATTTTGGATACTAACCCTTCATCAGATAGGTCGTTTGCAAATATCTTCTCCCATTCCATAGATTGCTTTTTAGTTTTGTTGATTGTTTCCTTTACTATGCAAAAGCTTTTTATTTTGATGTAGTCTCAATAGTTTATTTTTGCTTTTGTTTCCCTTGCCTCAGGAGACATATCCAGAAAGAAGTTGCTATAGCTGATGTCAAAGAAGTTACTGACTGTGTTCTCTTCTAGGATTTTCATGGTTTCAGGTCTCACATTTAGGTATTTAATGCACTGTGAGTTTATTTTTGTGTATGGTGTAAGAAAGTGGTCCAATTTCATTCTTATGCAAGTTGTTGTCCAGTTTTCCCAACTCCATTTGTAGAAGAAAATGTCTTTTCCCCATTGGATATTCTTTCCTACTTTGACAAAGATTAATTGATCATATAATTGTGGGCTTATTACTGGGTTTTCTATTCTGTTCCATTGATCTATGTGTCTGTTTTTGTGCCAGTGTTACACTGTTCTGATTATTACAGCTTTGCAACATATCTTGAAGTCCAGACTTGTGATGCCTCCAGCTTTGCTTCTCTTTTTCAAGAGTGCTTTGGCCATGCAGGGTCTTTTGTGGTTCCATAAAAATTTTAGGATTGCTTTTCTAGTTCTGTGAAAAATGCTGATGGTGTTTTGATAGGGATTGCATTAAATGTGTAGATTGCTTTGGGTAGTATAGACATTTTAATAATATTTGTTCTTCTAATCCATGAGCATGGAATGTCTTTTCATTTGTGTCATGTTCAATTTCTTTCACCCAGGTTTTATAGTTTTCAGAATATGGGTCTTTCACTTCTTTGGTTAAGTTTATTCCTAGGCATCTTATTATTTTTGGTGCAATTGTAAATGGGATTGTTTTCTTAATTTGTCTTTCTATTGCTTCATTTTTAGTGTATAGAAATGCAATGGATTTCTGTACATTGATTTTGTATCCTTTGACCTTACTGACTTTGTGTGTCAGTTCTAGCAGTTTTCTGATGGAACCTTATGGGTTTTCTATATAAAGAATCATGCCATCTGCAAATAGTGAAAGTCTGACTTCTTCCTTACTGATTTGGATTCCTTTTATTTCTTTTTGTTGTCTGATTGCTGTGGCTAGGACTTCCAGTACTATGTTGAATAAAAACAGTGAGAGTGGACATCCTTTTCTTATTCCTGACCTTAAGGGGAAAGCTCTCAGTTTTTCCCCTTTAAGGATATTAACTGGTTTTTCATATATGGCCTTTATTATGTTGAAGTATGTTCCCTCTAAATCTACTTTGCTGAGGGTTTTTATCATGAATGGATGTTGTACTTTGTCAAATGCTTTCTCTATGTCTATTGAAATGATCATATGGTTCTTATCCTCTTATTGATGTGATGTATCACACTGACTGATTTATGAATATTGAGCCACTCTTGCAACTTGGAATAAATCCCACTTGATCATGGTGAATGATTTTTTTTTAATGTATTGTTGGATACAGTTTGCTAACATTTTGTTGAGATTTTTTGCATCTATGCATCAGGGATATTGGCCTGGAGTTCTCTTTTTTAGGGGAGTCTTTATCTGATTTTGGTATTAGGGTAATGGGGCGTCATAGAATGAATTTGGCAGTTTTCCTTCCTTTTCTAGTTTTTGGAATAGTGTGAGAAAAATCGGTATTAACTCTTCTTTAAACATTTGGTAGAATTTGCCTGTGAAGCCATCTGGGCCTAGACTTTTGTTTGTTGGGAGATTTTTGATTATTGATTCAATTTCTTTGCTGGTTATTGGTCTATTCAAGTCTTCTATTTCTTTCTGTTTCAGTTTTGGTGACTTTATATGTTTCTAGGAATTTATCCATTTCTTCTATGTTGTCCAATTTGTTGGAACATAATATTCCCTTATGATTATTTGTATTTCTGTGGTATTGGTTATTTCTCCTCTCTCATTTGTGATTTTACTTGAGTCCTTTCTATTTTTTTCTTGATAGGTCTGGCTAGGGGTTTACTAATGTTACTGATTCTTTCAAAGAACCAACTCCTGGTTTCATTGATCTGTTCCATTGGGTTTTTTTAGTTTTTGTTTTTGTTTTTGTTTTTGTTTTTTGAGAGAGAGGGAGAGAGAATGAGCAGTGGGAAGAGTCAGGGAAAGAGAGAGAGAGAGAGGAGCAGACACCCTGCTGAGCAGGAAGCCTGATGCAGGGCTCGATTCCAGGACACAGAGATCATGACCTGAGCCGAAGGCAGATGCCCAGTGGACTGGGCCACCCAGGCACCCCAGTTTTTATAGTTTTTATATCATTTATTTCTGCTCTAATCTTTGTTATTTCCTTCCTTCTCCTGGTTTTAGGTTTTGTTGTTCTTTTTTTTGTTATGTTAACCACCATACATTACATCATTAGTTTTTGATGTAGTGTTCCATGATTCATTGTTTGCATATAACACCAGTGCTCCATGCAGAACATGCCCTCTTTAATAACCATCACCAGGCTAACCCATCCCCCCATCGCCCCCCCTCTAGAACCCTCAGTTTGTTTTTCAGAGTCCATAGTCTGTCATGGTTCAACTCCCCCTCCCATAGCCCCCTCTTCATTTTTTCCCCCTCCTGCTTTTTTTTTTTTAACATATAATGTATTATTTGTTTCAGAAGTACAGGTCTGTGATTCAACATTCTTACACAATTCACAGCACTCACCATAGCACATACCCTCCCCAATGTCTATCACCCACCCACCCCATCCCTCCCACCCCCCACCACTCCAGCAACCCTTAGTTTGTTTCCTGAGATTAAGAATTCCTCATATCAGGGCGCCTGGGTGGCTCAGTTGGTTAAGCGACTGCCTTCGGCTCAGGTCATGATCCTGGAGTCCCAGGATCGAGTCCCGCATCGGGCTCCCTGCTCAGCAGGGAGTCTGCTTCTCCCTCTGACCCTCCCCCCTCTCATGTTCTCTCTCTCTATCTCATTCTCTCTCTCAAATAAATAAATAAATCTTTAAAAAAAAATGAATTCCTCATATCAGTGAGGTTATATGATACATGTCTTTCTCTGATTGAGTTATTTCGCTCAGCATAATACCCTCCAGTTCCATCCACGTTGTTGCAAATGGCAGGATTTCATTCCTTTTGATGGCTGCATAATATTCCATTGTGTGTGTGTGTGTGTGTGTGTGTGTGTGTGTGTGTGTACCACTTCCTTATCCATTCATTTGTCGATGGACATCTTGGCTCTTTCCACAGTTTGGCTATTGTGGACATTGCTGCTATAAACATCAGGGTGCATGTACCCCTTCAGATCCCTATATTTATTTATATCTTTGGGGTAAATACCCAGTAGTGCAATGGCTGGATTGTAAGGTAGCTCTATTTTCAACTTTTTGAGGAACCTCCATACTGTTTTCCAGAGTGGTTGCACCAGCTTGCATTCCCACCAACAGTGTAGGTGGGTTCCCCTTTCTCCACATCCCCGCCAACATCTGTCGTTTCCTGACTTGTTAATTTTAGCCATTCTGACTGGTGTGAGGTGGTATCTCTTTGAGGTTTTGATTTGGATTTCTCTAATTCCGAGCAACGTGGAGCACTTTTTCATGTCTGTTGGCCATTTGGAAGTCTTCTTTGGAAAAATGTCTGTTCATGTCTTCTGCCCATTTCTTGATTGGATCATTTGTTCTTTGGGTGTTGAGTTTCATAAGTTCTTTATAGATTTTGGATACTAGCCCTTTATCTGATATGTCATTTGCAAATATCTTCTCCCATTCTGTTGGTTGTCTTTTGGTTTTGTGGACTGTTTCCTTTGCTGTGCAAAAGCTTTTTATCTTGATGAAGTCCCAATAGTTCATTTTTGCCCTTGCTTCCCTTGCCTTTGGCGATGTTTCTAGGAAGAAGTTGCTGTGGCTGAGGTCGAGGGGTAGGTTGCTGCCTGTGTTCTCCTTTAGGATTTTCTTTTTCTAGCTCTTTTAGGTGTACGGTTAGGTTGTTTATTTGGGATTTTTCTTGCTTCTCAAGATAGGCCCGTATTGCTATAAATTTCCCTCTTAGAACCATTTTTGCTGCATCCCAGAGTTTTTGGACCATAGTGTTTTCATTTTTATGTGTTTCATGTATATTTTTATTTCTTCTTATATTTCCTGGTTGACCCATGCCAGATCTGTTCCTAATACTTGAAACTGCATGAGGAAGGTAATAGTACTAGCCCCACTTTACTAATCAGTAAGTGAAACACAGAAGTTAGGAAACACCCAAAACTAGCCAGTGAATGGCAGAGCCAAGATTCAAGCTTAGCCTATCTAGTTCCAGCGAATATAGCCTTAACCATCACACCATAAAGCCCCTGCTGTGGGAGGTGCTTCATTTTTTTTCTAATTTTTTATTGTTATGTTAATCACCATATATTACATCATTAGTTTTTGATGTAGTGTTCCACGATTCATTGTTTGTTCATAACACCCAGTGCTCCATGCAGAATGTGCCCTATTTAATATCCATCACCAGGCTAACCCATCCCCCTCCCCTCCTCCCCTCCAGAACCCTCAGTTTGTTTTTCAGAGTCCATCATCTCTCATGGTTCGTTTCCCCCTCTGACTTACTCCCCTTCATTCTTCCTCTCCTACTATCTTCTTCTTTTTCTTTTTTCTTAACATATGTTGTGTTATTTCAGAAGTACAGATCTGTGATTCAACATTCTTGCATAATTCACAGCGCTCACCGTAGCACATACCCTCCCCAATGTCTATCACCCAGCCACCCCATCCCTCCCACCCCCCCACCACTCCAGTAACACTCAGTTTGTTTCCTGAGATTAAGAATTCCTCATATCAGTGAGGTCATATGATACATGTCTTTCTCTGATTGACTTATTTCACTCAGCATAACACCCTCCAGTTCCATCCACGTCGTTGCAAATGGCAAGATCTCATTTCTTTTGATGGCTGCATAATATTCCATTGTGTATATATACCACCTCTTCTTTATCCATTCATCTGTCGATGGACATCTTGGCTCTTTCCACAGTTTGGCTATTGTGGACATTGCTGCTATAAACATTGGGGTGCATGTACCCCTTCGGGTCCCTACATTTGTATCTTTGTGGTAAATACCCAGTAGTGCAATTGCTGGATCAAATGGTAGCTCTAATTTCAACTGTTTGAGGAACCTCCATACTGTTTTCCAGAGTGGTTGCATCAGCTTGCATTCCCACCAACAGTGTAGGAGGGTTCCCCTTTTTCCACATCCCCGCCAACATCTGTCGTTCCCTGACTTGTTAATTTTAGCCATTCTGATGGGTGTGAGGTGGTATCTCATTGAGGTTTTGATTTGGATTTCCCTGATGCCAAGCGATGTTGAGCACTTTTTCATATGCCTGGTGGCCATTATCCAAATGGATAATTTTTCTTTGGAAAAATGTCTGTTCATGTTTTCTGCCCATTTCTTGACTGGATTATTTGTTCTTTGAGTGTTGAGTTTGATAACTTCTTTATAGATTTTGGATACTAGCCCTTTATCTGATATGTCATTTGCAAATATTTTCTCCCATTCTGTCGGTTGTCTTTTGGTTTTGTGGACTGTTTCTTTTGCTGTGCAAAAGCTTTTTATCTTGATGAAATCCCAAGAGTTCATTTATGCCCTGGCTTCCCGTGCCTTTGGCGATGTTTCTAGGAAGAAGTTGCTGCGGCTGAGGTCGAAGAGGTTGCTACCTGTGTTCTCCTTTAGGATTTGGATGGACTCCTGTCTCACGTTTAGGTCTTTCAACCATTTGGAGTCCATTTTTGTGTGTGGTGTAAGGAAATGATCCAGTTTCATTCTTCTGCGTGTGGCTGTCCAATTTTCCCAACACCATTTGTTGAAGAGACTGTCTTTTTTCCATTGGACATTCTTTCCTGCTTTATCAAAGATAAGTTGACCATAGAGTTGAGGGTCCATTTCTGGGCTCTCGATTCTGTTCCATTGATCTATGTGTCTGTTTTTGTGCCAGTACCATACTGTCTTAATGATGACAGCTTTGTAATAGAGCTGGAAGTCCGGAATTGTGATGCCGCCAGCTTTGCTTTTCTTTTTTAATATTCCACTGGCTATTCGGGGTCTCTTCTGGTTCCATACAAATTTTAGGATTATTTGTTTCATTTCTTTGAAAAAAGTGGATGGTATTTTGATGGGGATTGCATTGAATGTGTAGATTGCTCTAGGTAGCATTGACATCTTCACAATGTTGGTTCTCCCAATCCATGAGCATGGATCTTTTTTCCATTTCTTTGTGTCTTCTTCAATTTCTTTCATGAGTATTTTATAGTTTTCTGAGTACAGATCCTTTGCCTCTTTGGTTAAATTTATTCCTAGGTATCTTATGGTTTTGGGTGCAATTGTAAATGGGATCGACTCCTTGATTTGTCTCTCTTCTGTCTTGTTGTTGGTGTATAGGAATGCCACTGATTTCTGTGCATTGATTTTATATCCTGCTACTTGACTGAATTCCTGTATGAGTTCTAGCAGTTTTGGGGTGGAGTCTTTTGGGTTTTCCACATACAGTATCATATCATCTGCAAAGAGTGAGAGTTTGACTTCCTCTTTGCCGATTTGGATGCCTTGGATTTCTTTTTGTTGTCTGATTGCTGTGGCTAGGACTTCTAATACTATGTTGAATAGCAGTGGTGATAGTGGACATCCCTGCCGCATTCCTGACCTTAGGGGAAAAGCTCTCAGCCTTTCCCCATTGAGAATGATATTCGCTGTAGGTTTTTCATAGATGGCTTTTATGATATTGAGGTATATACCCTCTATCCCTATACTCTGAAGAGTTTTGATCAAGAAAGGATGCTGTACTTTGTCAAATGCTTTTTCTGCATCTATTCAGAGGATCATATGATTCTTGTTCTTTCTTTTGTTAATGTATTGTATCACATTGATTGACTTGTGGATGTTGAACCAGACTTGCAGCCCAGGGATAAATCCCACTTGGTCGTGGTGAATAATCCTTTTAATGTACTGTTGGATCCTATTGGCTAGTATTTTGGTGAGAATTTTTGCATCCATGTTCATCAAGGATATTGGTCTGTAATTCTCCTTTTTGATGGGGTCTTTGTCCGGTTTTGGGATCAAGGTAATGCTGGCCTCATAAAATGAGTTTGGAAGTTTTCCTTCCATTTCTATTTTTTGGAACAGTTTCAGGAGAATAGGTATTAATTCTTCTTGAAATGTCTGACAGAATTCCCCTGGGAAGCCAACCCTGGGCTTTTGTTTCTTGGGAGATTTTTGATGACTGTTTCAATTTCCTTAGTGGTTGTAGGTCTGTTCAGGTTTTCTATTTCTTCCTGGTTCAATTTTGGTAGTTGATACATCTCTAGGAATGCTCCCATTTCTTCCAGGTTATCTAATTTGCTGGCATAGAGTTGCTCATAATATGTTCTTATAATTGTTTCTATTTCTTTGGTGTTGGTTGTGATCTCTCCTCTTTCATTCATGATTTTGTTGATTTGGGTCATTTCTCTTTTCTTTTTGATCAGTCTGGCCAGGGGTTTATCAATCTTGTTAATTCTTTCAAAGAACCAGCTCCTAGTTTCGTTGATCTGTTCTACTGTTCTTTTGGTTTCTAGTTCATTGATTTCTGCTCTGATCTTTATGATTTCTCTTCTCCTGCTGGGTTTAGGCTTTGTTTGCTGTTCTTTCTCCAGCTCCTTTAGGTGTAGAGTTAGGTTGTGTATTTGAGACCTTTCTTGTTTCTTGAGAAAGGCTTGTATTGCTATATACTTTCCTCTCAGGACTGCCTTTGCTGTATCCCAAAGATTTTGAACAGTTGTGTTTTCATTTTCATTGGTTTCCATGAATTTTTTTAATTCTTCTTTAATTTCTTGGTTGACCCATTCATTCTTTAGTAGGATGCTCTTTAGCCTCCATGTATTTGAGTTCTTTCCGACTTTCCTCTTGTGATTGAATTCTAGTTTCAAAGCATTGTGGTCTGAAAATATGCAGGGAATGATCCCAATCTTTTGGTACCGGTTGAGACCTGATTTGTGACCTAGGATGTGATCAATTCTGGAGAATGTTCCATGGGCACTAGAGAAGAATGTGTATTCCGTTGCTTTGGGATGGAATGTTCTGAATATGTCTGTGAAGTCCATTCGGTCCAGTGTGTCATTTAAAGTCTTTATTTCCTTGTTGATCTTTTGCTTAGATGATCTGTCCATTTCAGTCAGGGGGGTGTTAAAGTCCCCCACTATTTTTGTATTGTTGTCAATGTGTTTCTTTGCTTTTGTTATTAATTGCCTTTTATAATTGGCTGCTCCCATGTTCGGGGCATAGATATTTACAATTGTTAGATCTTCTTGTTGGATAGACCCTTTAAGTAAGATATAGTGTCCTTCCTCATCTCTTTTTACAGTCTTTGTTTTAAAATCTAGTTTGTCTGATATAAGGATTGCCACCCCAGCTTTCTTTTGGTGTCCATTAGCATGGTAAATGGTTTTCCACCCCCTCACTTTCAATCTGGGGGTGTCTTTGTGTCTAAAATGAGTCTCTTGCAGACAGCCGATGGATGGGTCTTGTCTTTTAATCCAATCTGATAGCCTGTGTCTTTTGATTGGGGCATTTAGCCCATTTACATTCAGGGTAACTATTGAAAGGTATGAATTTAGTGCCATTGTATTGCCTGTAAGGTGACTGTTACTGTATGTTGTCTGTGTTCGTTTCTGCTCTTTGCTGCTTTTAGGTTCTCTCTTTGCTTAGAGGACCCCTTTCAATATTTCTTGGAGGGCTGGTTTCGTGTTTGCAAATTCCTTTAGTTTTTGTTTGTTCTGGAAGCTTTTTATCTCTCCTTCTAATTTTCAATGTCAGCTTAGCTGGATATAGTATTCTTGGCTGCATATTTTTCTCGTTTAGTGCTCTGAAGATATCTTGCCAGTCCTTTCTGGCCTGCCAGGTCTCTGTGGATAGGTCTGTTGCCAATCTAATGTTTCTACCATTGTAGGTTACATATCTCTTCTCCCGAGCTGCTTTCAGGATTTTCTCTTTGTCTCTGAGACTCATAAGTTTTACTATTAGATGTCGGGGTGTTGACCTATTATTATTGATTTTGAGTGGGGTTCTCTGTGCCTCCTGGATTTTGATGCCTGTTTCCTTCTTCACATTAGGGAAGTTCTCTGCTATTATTTGTTCCAATATACCTTCTGCCCCTCTCTCTCTCTCTTCTTCTTCTGGGATCCCAATTATTCTAATGTTGTTTCGTCTTATTGTATCACTGATCTCTCGAATTCTGCCCTCGTGATCCTGTAGTTGTTTCTCTCTCTTTTTCTCAGCCTCTTTATTTTCCATCATTTGGTCTTCTATATCGCTGATTCTCTCTTCTGCCTCATTTATCCTAGCAGTTAGTGCCCCCATTTTTATTGCACCTCATCAATAGCCTTTTTGATTTCGACTTGGTTAGATTTTAGTTCTTTTATTTCTCCAGAAAGGGTTTCTCTAATAACTTCCACGCTTTTTTCAAACCCAGCTAGTATGTTTAAAGTCATGATTCTGAACTCTAGGTCCGACATCGTACTAATGTCCGTATTGAGTAGGTCCCTGGCTGACGGTACTACCTCTTGTTCTTTTTGCTGAGGTGATTTTTTTCACCTTGTCATTTTGTCCAGAGGAGAATAGATGAATGAGAGAACAAAATGCTAACAGGTTAACAATGTCCCCAGCAAATATACTGTATACAAATCAGAAAAGACCTGAAAGCAGGGGAAAAGAAAGGGAAAGAAAGAAAAAAGAAAGAGAAAAAGAAAAAGAAAAAAAAAGATAGAAACAAAAACAGAACAATACAAAAAAAGCAGAATATGATCAAATATGATCAGGCTAGTGCATAGATCAGTGCCACACACTAGATTTTGGGTGTATTTTGGTCTGTTAGAAAAAAGTGCCTCCTAAAATTTTAAAGGAAGAAAGACATATATGTACAAAATAAGGGTCGATACAATGAAGGGATGGAAGATGACTGTAAAGATGAAAATTATAAAAGATTTTATAAAAGGAATTGATAAGTTGTTTGAAAAAAGAAAGAAGATTTAAAAAAAAAAAGAAAAAAGGGAGAGAATGCGGTCAGGGAGGAGACTAGAACAAAGCCATACACTAGTGATTTAGGGTATATTTTGATCTGTTAGAAGAAACTGTATCTCAAAATTTTAAAGAGAGAACAACTTATATATACATGCCAAAAATAAGGGTAACTACTATGAAGGGATAAAATATGACTCTAAAAATGAAAAATAAAAAATGTTTTTTTTTAAAAAAAGGGATTGATAAGATGTTGGTTGAAAAAGGGAAAAAGAAAAATAAAAAAAAACAGTTAACAAAAATTAACTTTGATGAACTAATGAATCATGGTAAAAAAAAGCCATGAATTCTATGTGCAGTATTCCCCTAGCGCTGGAGTTCTCCCGTTCTCCTTGATTGGTAAACTTGGTCTTGGCTTGCTGGCTGTTCGTGCTGATCTTCTGGGGGAGGGGCCTGTTGCTGTGGTTTCCAAATGTCTTTGCCGGAGGCGGAATTGCCCCGCCCTTGTCGGTCCGGGCTAAGGAAGCTGCTCGGGTTTGCTCTCAGGAGCTTTTGTTCCCTGCAAGCTCTCGGTACAGCTTTGGAGGACCAGGGCAAAAATGGTGGCCTCCCAATCTCCACCCGGAGGAGCTGAGAACTCGGGGCCCCGCTCCTCAGTGCGCCCCCAGAGAAAAGCAGTCACTCCCGTCTCCCTGGTCTTCGGCCGCACTCCGTGCTCACCCGGCCTGTGACCGAGCGTTGCTATCTCTGGCACCCGACCCCGTGTGGAGTCTCCAAACCCAGCAGATCCCTGCGGTGCGTTTCTGCGCCACTCCTCCCTGGGAAGGAAGGGGAGTCTCCCTGGCTCTGCCGCCTGTTGGGTCCCTGCTGGAGGAGCAGTGGCCCGACTGGGCCGCGGGTCACAGTCTATAGCAACCCCGAGCTGAGAGCCCACGACTCGGCTCCGTCTCTGCAGCCAGCTTCCCCGCTCCGATACCCGGGAGCTCTGCCGCACTCAGGCACCCCCGGTCTTTCTGTGACCCCGAGGGTCCTGAGACCACACTGTCCCGGGAGGATTCCACCCCCTGCTTAGCCACTGCAGCGACATCCCTCAGCAGAGCCGACTTCTAAAAGGTCCGATTTTGTGCTCCGCGGCTCTATCACTTGCCAGAAGCGGCCGGCGGAGGCCCCTCCCCCGCCATCTATCCTCCCGAATATCGCCTTGGATTCACTTCTCCGCACGTCCTACCTTCCAGTAAGTGGTCGCTTCTCTGTTCAGAGAGTTGTTGCTACTCTCCTGTTCGATCTCCTGTTGAGTTCGTAGGTGTTCAGAATGGTTTGATCCCTATTCAGCTGAATTCCTGAAACCAGATGAAATCTAGGTCTCCTACTCCTCCGCCATCTTGCTCCGCCCTCTGAGGTGCTTCATTTCTGACCTGGCTCCTTGCAATCCCCTTGTGGGCTGCTGTGCCTTCTGGCTTCTCCAGCCCTGCTGCCCACCAAAATGTAGAAGGCACAAATCAAGTTGTCCCCAGAATTCTCACCACACTCCACTCTGGCCCAGTGGCAGCATCAGGTGGGCCTAGGAGCTCCTTCATCTCAGCAAGCATCCTATTAGACTAGAGCAGAGATGCAAGAGAAGCCAGGCTCTCTACATGCAGATAGACCTGGTCCTGCCCTGCGAGTGCTTTCCTCAGGGCCCATCCTTTTAGCTTAAAGTGCTAGTGGGGAAAGGGAAAGTTGCTTCTACTCCATAAATTTCCTTCTGAAGAAGGCATTGCTGCTGCTGCTGCTGCTGCTGCTGCACCTAAGTCCCTTGGGATCCCTTTTATCAGCTCATCCCCCGGTTTCTGTAATGCTTTGTTACTAATTCTGGCACCTCTGACCCTCAGAGGATCACCCATGGGCACCAACAGCTAAGATCACACCTTGTGTGGGAGTACAGAAACCCAGCTCCTTTGTCTCAAGAGGGAACAAATGCTGAGGTGTAATTTACATTCTAGAGTTCCACAGAGATCAGCCCAGACCCAGAGACCTCAGCTGAAATAGCATTCCACCTTGGGACTCTTCCATGTCCCCCATCCCCACCCACTTTCCCCTTGCTGGTTTCTGCAGGGTACATTTCCTTAATAAATTACTTGTATATGAATCTTTGACTCAGGGTCTGCTGATGGGAGAATCCAACTTAAGAGATTTTTTGTGTTGTTTTGATAAATTTCTAGGCTCTTCTTAAATGCACTTGTTAAGAGTGACAGAGCTGGTGGCCTTTTCTTAGCAAGTCTTACGAGGTGTGATTGACAACATTCTTTGTAGAGGATGTGAGCATTTATCAACCAGTGTCCTCGGCTTCAGGACGTCAGCTGAAGCCTCAGAATGAGCAGGACATTTTCCATTTAACATCCTGTTATGTGATTCCCCGCCCCCCTCAGTATTGTCCAGAGTCTGTGATAAGAGCAAACTTCTTTCTTTTCTCCCTTTTATGCTTGTTTAGGAGTAGAGTTTTCTCTTGAGCTCTGACACATTCACTGGGGCTCTTACGCCTCAGCTACCATGGAGATGAGTTTGCCTCCATTTGGAGAACTGACAGGCAGGAAAAATGTCTATAAAATAAAAATCAACAGCAAGACACCTGGCGGCCACCCAGGAGCCTGACAGTGTCACATGAAGTCTTCCTTCTCTGGTCTTTCTCATGCTAACAGGCTGTACATCAGCTCTCCCCATTCCTCACATAGGTTCATTTCCAGGAGGCCAACAAATTCCGGCTCTGTGAGGTGAGTCACGTCCTGAGAGACCACAGTAGTGCTCCCCAGCCTTCAAAGTCATAACACATGCTGGGGTAAGTGGATAAGCCTGCTAAGAGCTGGAGGTGACCTTCCCAGAGGCTCCTCCTGCCCCAAGCCCATCCCAAGTAAGCCTACAATCCAATCAGGGCTCCCTGACAAGGAAGCTCTAGTCTAGGGAATGAGAGGTGAGAAAAGCATTTGGGGTCCCTAATATACCTGGAGCGTCCTGTGTGAAGCATCTTACTTTAAGTCAATGATGTCAGTTTCCATAAGAGTCTCAGAGAGGGATGCTTCAGGAAAAATCAGTGGATGGGGTCAAGCAGGGCGAGAGCACAGGTTTAAAGTCACACAGATCTGGGTTTGAAACCACTTACTGGAGTTGTACCTCAAGCAAGTTTGTACCTGAGACAAGCCATGTAACCTCTTAAACCTTGGTTCCCCCATCCATACATGGGAGCTCCTGCCACAGAAGGTTCCTTTAAAGGGGCACCTGTGTGGCTCTGTCAGTTGAGTGTCCAACTCTTGATTTCAACTCAGGTCGTGATCTCAGGGATTGAGCCCCACATCAGGATCCGCACTGGGCATGGAGCCTGCTTAGGATTCTCTCTGTCCGCCTCTCCCCACTCCTGCTCACCAGCACGCATGCTCACTCCCTCTCAAATAAATAAATAAATAAATAAATAAATAAATAAATAAATAGGTTTCTTTGAAGATAAATAAAATAATGTATGTAAAAACAAATCTCACAGTGTGTGGTGGTTGTAGATAGTTCAGCCAAGCTGGAGCTATGTTCCTCAGACTTCCCCTCCCTTCCTGGACCTGGGTGAGGGTGGGTCACAAGGAAGCATGGGTGAGATTTGAAAAGCAAAAGGGAAGCCACCCCACCTGGCTCTAAAGGCCCGTGTGGAATGCCAGGCACCACTGCAGCCCACCCATGCGGTCACCCATCTGTTGGCACCCTTGCTGGGTGCTGTAGGTTGGGCTCACTCAGGTTGTTTGAGTCCCAAGCCAGAATGTATTCCAGCCCCCTCTGAAGGTCACCCACACTGCCAAGGGTGGGTGGAGGTGAAAGACAGACACAATCCCAGTTTGTCCTTCCTCCCCCTTGCTTCTTTCCAACTGCCCACTGTGCTGACTTACAGTGACTTCAGGCCCCCCACAACAGCCTCCCATGGACTTCTCCAGCTCTGCAAGCATGCCAAACCTCATCCCCCGTAATGCACCCTGACTGCATACGACTCATAGAGGTCCTGTAGTAAATGCCTACCAAAGAAAACACCAGCATAATGCAAATGTGGACAGCTGTTGAGAGTACTGGTCTAAACTCTACCTTGGACAAATCACTCAGTTCTTCTGAGACTTGGTTTCCTCAGCTGTAAAACAGTGATAATAATATGATCTGCCTTGTAGGCGTGTGGAAATGGTTAAACGAACATGCGAGCACCAAGCCTGATGTTGAAAGTATTAGGGAGAAAACCCTTATTTCCCATTCTAATTCTTGGGTATAGCATTTGGAAATCCCTCACCAATAAATAAATGCTTCATCCTTCAATCTTTGTCAATAATGAAACAATATTTCTATCCCCATCCATGTTATTTATCAGCTGGTTTAGAACCATGAAAGAAGAATGCTGATATTAGACCCCTTCAGAGATGCCCTGCTATGCCCTGGGCTCCAACTGTTATAACTCAATACATGATAATATTAACCCTTTGCTTTGTAAGGGTTCAGTTGGGACCCTCTTATCAGCATTATGTCACATGCCCCATCCCCCAATAAGACTATGACATGGACAGGGGCGCCTAGGTGGCTCAGTCATTAAGTGTCTGCCTTCGGCTCAGGTCCTGATCTCAGGGTCCTGGGATCAAGCCTCACATCGGGCTCCCTGCTCCACAGGGAAGCCTGCTTCTCCCTCTCCAACTCCCCCTGCTTGTGTTCCCTCTCTCGCTATGTCTCTCTCTGTCAAATAAATAAATAAAATCTTAAAAAAAAAAAAAGAAAAAGACTATGACATGGACAGCATTAACTAGCAGGGTGCACCAGACACTGCACCAGAACTCAATGGTCCCAGGTTTTCATCTGGCTTTGCCAACAAGTATTGGTCTCCTCACATCTATGACTCTCCATTTCCTCATCTACAAAGAGAGAGAGTTGAATTCACAAGATCCTTCAGACCCCAGCAGACCCTAAGTCTATTATTATTTTCATTTTGCCTCTGGGGGAGAAGAAGGAAGTTGCAAGAGATTAAACAGCTTAATTCAGTGTTTCCCAGTGTGGTCCCTGGACCAACAGCAGCATCACTCAGAAATGATTAGAAAGGCAAAAATTATCAGGTCTCACTGCAGACCCACAGAATCAGAAACTCTGGAGTTAAGGCCCAGAAATCTGTTTTAAGGAGTCTTTCAAGTGATTCCAATGCATGCTCAAGTTTGAGGACCACTGGCCTAATCAAATCACAGCAGAATAAAAGTTGCTTAGTCAGAACTTGAACCCAAGTCTGTGACTCCTTTCTAGTTGTCCTATACTTCTGGAGAGAAGGTCCTTGTAAGAACAAATCCATTAGAAAACAAGACAAGTCCAGGGACATCTGGGTGGCTCCGTCAGTTAAGTGTTTGACTTCAGTTCAGGTCATCATCTCGGGGTCCTGGGATCAAGTCCTGTGTCAGGCTCCCTGCTCAGTGGGGGTTCTGCTTCTCCCTCTGCCTCTGTCCCTCCCCTCACCCCTGCTTGTGCTCTCTCTCTCTCGCAAATAAAAAAAAAAATCTTGAAAAACAAAAAAGAAAGAAAACAAGACAAGTCCAAAAACACAAGCAAAAGGACAGGAGTAATTTGCAACGACGTGGATGGAACTGGAGAGTGTTATGCTGAGTGAAATAAGTCAATCAGAGCAAGACATGTGTCATATGACCTCATGGATAGGAGGAATTCTTGATCTCAGGGAACACACTGAGGGTTCTAGAAGGGGGGTGGGGGATGGGTTAGCCTGGTGATGGGTCTTAAAGAGGGCATGTTCTGCATGGAGCACTGGGTGTTACGCGCAAACAATGAATCACGGAACACTGCATCCAAAACTAATGATGTCATGTATGGTGATTAACATAACAATAAAAAATTAAAAAAACTAATGATGTCATGTACGGTGATTAACATAACAATAAAAAATTAAAAGAAAGAACAGGACTAAATCCTGAATAATATGCTAAAAAAATCTCCAGGTTCTACAGCTGAGAGCGTTTGATCCCTGGTGCTGGGCTGGGCTAACGTTGACCTTTGTGTTCTTTCTGATACAGCCATAAGAACTTTTCCCTGGGGGGCGCCTGGGTGGCTCAGTTGGTTAAGTGACTGCCTTCGGCTCAGGTCATGATCCTGGAGTCCCGGGATCGAGTCCTGCATTGGGCTCCCTGCTCGGCAGGGAGTCTGCTTCTCCCTCTGACCCTCTTCCCTCTCATGCTCTCTATCTCTCATTCTCTCTCTCTCAAATAAATAAATAAAAATAAAAAAAAAAAGAACTTTTCCCTGGAATCTTCCACTGAGCTAGAACAACTGTCAGACAGAACCAAAAGTCTTCAACTTGTAGACAGGCATGGCACAGAAGAGAAAAGAGAGGCCATTAACTGTTCAAATTCAGCATCTGCTTTAGTTTTTTTTTTAAGCATACACATATGTGTTCAAAAAGGCATAAACAAGATAAATTCATGTATGCTGTAGGTATTTTTAGTTCCATATTTTACTTCTCCTTTTCCTTTTTTTTAATTCCTACCTCCCTTCTTCCCTACTCTCAAATAATGCATGTTAATAACATAGTATATTTTTCTCCAAACACAAACACACACACTTTCCCACACATACTTGTTTCACTCACACTTCATGGAAATTCTTCTACAACAAGAGATATAGTACAGCTCTCACTCATGCGTCACAAAAGCTATGTAATAGTCCCATGATGTGAGCCTACAATAATTTGTATGCAATAATTTATATATTTCTGAATAATGAGAATTCACTAGGTTTCCAATTTTTCACTGCCTCAAGTGTTGTTGTAATAAATAAACTTGCACATATGTGCTTGGGTAGTGGCGATTTTATCTGTATAGAATACATTTCCAAGAATGGAATATAAGGCTCAAAGGCTCTATGTATTTTTAATTTAATAGATGTTGTTCCATGGCTCTTCAAAAAGGCCCTAACAATTTACATTTCCAGCACAATATATGGGAGTGCCCATTTCTCTTATCCCAACCAGCAATAAATGTTATCTTTTTAATTTTTCTCTTGTTTGAACATTGGGAAGTGATATCTCATTGCTATTTCAATTTACATTTTCCTAATTAATTTGCATTTGGTTTTGACCTTCTCATGTGTTTCTTGGGTATTTGCTCTTGCATTCTGTGCCTAGGCATGTACTGATTCTCTTTTTCCCTCTTTTCTGTTGGGTCTTTTGTTCCACTCTTGCCAATTTTTTTTTAAAGATTTTATTTATTTATTTGACAGAGAGAGACACAGCGAGAGAGGGAACACAAGGAGGGGGAGTGGGAGAGGGAGAAGCAGACCTCCCGCAGAGCAGGGAGACCGATGAGGGACTCGATCCCAGGACCCTGGGATCATGACCTGAGCCGAAGGCAGACGCTTAGTGACTGAGCCACTCAGCCACTCTTGCCAATTTTTAAGAGCTCTAGATATATTAGAATATTAGCCCTTTGTCTTTCATTAGCATTACAATTATTTTTTTGAAAACTGTCATTTCTCTATTAACTTTGTTTACGCCATTTCTTAAGCTATTTGTAGGTAGTAAAAAACCTTAAGAAGATCTCACTCTCTCTAAAGTATATGTGTAACCCCCTAAATTTCTTATAGAATTTTTACTATTTGTTGTGTTTATTTTATAGATTTTGCACTTTTGTGAATGGATCTTTTTCTTTCCTCAGTGGTTATTGATAAAACAGAGATTACTGATATTTATATATTCATTCAACTACTTATCAAATTCCCTTATCAATTCTAATAGTTTTGTAACAGAGTCTCTTGGGTTATCAAGGTACATGTTCATATAGTCAGAAAATTAATAATACGGGGCACCTGGGTAGCTCAGTCGTTAAGCGTCTACCTTCGGTTCAGGTCATGATCCCGGGGTCCTGGGATCGAGCCCCGCATCGGGCTCTAGCCCCGCATTGGGCTCCCTGCTCCACGGGAAGCCTGCTTCTCCCTCTCCCATTCCCCCTGCTTGTGTTCCCTCTCTCACTGTCTCTCTGTCAAATAAATAAATAAAATCTTAAAAAAAAATCAATTGTTAAAATCATTTTTCATTTTTGTCTATGGCAATTGGTCTATTCAAATTATATTTTTTTGAGAATATGTTGTATTTTGCCTGAAAATTATCGATTCCCTATTGGTCTGAGTTGACAAATGTTTGCTACAAAGGGACAGATATTTTGTGCTTGTGGCCTGTGTACGTCTATGCCTTACGCAACTCTACTATTGTGGTGCAAAAACAGCCCTAGACAATGTGTAAGTCAATGAATGTCCCTGCATTTCAATAAAACTTTATACATGGATACTGATTTTTAAATTTTATATAACTTTCATATCACAAAACATTATTCTTTTTTTCCAACTGTTTAAAATGTAAAAATATTATACTATCATTCTAATCTCTTCCTTATCTGTGACTATTTTGTTTTATTGATTACTATTTTTTTTTTCTTGTTCTATTCTCCTGAATCAGACTTACGAGGAATTTATCCGGTTCTTTTCTAAGAACCAGGTTTTTGAATGTTTCCTTTTTGTTTTATATTTGTTTATTTCTTTTTTTTTCTTCAAGCCCTCTATCTGACTTTAATTTACTGGGTATGCTATGCTTGGTTAAGTTTCATTGAATTTCCTAATAAAACTTTCAGAAGAAAAAAGCATTCATACATTGATCCCACCAGACCTTGTAAAGTGTCATCTCACCAGTTTCACTGAAAAATCATGACTAAACCTCCAGCTTCATGTGTAGACTAGCCAAAAATAACATGAATTTCCTTTTAGGGGCACATCCATTTTTCAATGTAAAGTAGAACCCAGCTAGCCACAATATGAATTCTAAACGTCCTAGACTTTAGACTGAGTCCTGTTTTTCAGCAATCTCCCTACATTTAAAACAATTTTCTAAGTCCTGATTCTATCAAATCTACAATTTTTAATTACCGAGATCTCCAGACCATTATCAGCCCCCCCACAATGGCCAGAGCTTACAATTACTCATTGAGTGCACCCAGTATGCAGGAACTGAGCTCAGTGATAAACTTAATTCTCTTTTTTTTTTATTGTTTTTTTTTATTTTATTTCCCATATAGTTAACATACAGTGTTATATTAGTTTCCTGTATTTGTTTATTCTTGATTCATTTCATGGACCTCTTTCTCCATGTAAAGGTGAGTAACCATTGTTTTTTCTTTATTAATGAAAATAGTTAAGGCTAAAATGTTTCCTCTAAGTGCAGAGGTCACTTGTCTCTCCTATGGGTTGAATTGGGTCCCCCTACAATATGTTTAAGTCCTAACCTCTGGTACCTGCGAATGTGACCTTCTTTGGAACTGGGTCTTTGCAAATGTAATCAGGTTAAGATGAGGTCATACTGAATTTGAGTGGGCCCTAATCCAATATGATTGGTATTGTTATAAAAAGAAGTGAAGAGACAGACACAAATTTAGACAGAATTCAACCTTGTAAAGATGGGGACTGGAGGAGATTATGCTGACTGAAATAAGTCAAGCCGAGAAAGTCAATTATCATATGGTTTCACTTATTTGTGGAACATAAGGAACAGCATGGAGGACATTAGGAGAAGGAAGGGAAAAATGAAGGGGGGGAATCGGAGGGAGAGACGAACCATGAGAGACTATGGACTCTGAGAAACAAACTGAGGGTTTTGGGGGGTTGGGGGGATGGGTTAGCCTGGTGATGGGTATTAAGGAGGGCACGTACTGCATGGAGCACTGGGTGTTATATGAAAACAATGAATCATGGAACACTACATCAAAAACTAATGATGTACTGTATAGTGACTAACATAACATAATTAAATTAAATAAAAAAAAAAAGATGGAGGCAGAAATTGAAGTTATGCTAGCACAAGCCAAGGAATGCTTGGGGCTACCAAAAGCTGGAAAAAGCCGGGAGGGATCCTCCCCTAGAGGCTGAGGAGAGAGCATGGCCATTCCAACAAGGTGATATTGGACTCTCAGCCTCTAGAACTATAAGAAAACAAATCTCTGTTTTATAAACCACTCAATGTGTGGTATTTTGTTATGGTAGCTCTAGCAAACTTAGAATTGGATATTAAGTGATCTATCTCTTTCATATTACCTTCTAAATAGGCTACAATTTCTCTTTTGATTTATTTTTTGTTCTATTGGTTACCTAAGACTAGTTAGTTAACATACAGTTAGTTAGTTAACATACAGTGTTATATTAGTTTCTAGTTAGTTAACATACAGTGTTATATTAGTTTCTAGTTAGTTAACATACAGTGTTATATTAGTTTCTAGTTAGTTAACATACAGTGTTTGTTATATTAGTTTCTAGTTAGTTAACATACAGTGTTATATTAGTTTCAGCTGTACAATATAGTAATTCAACAATTCCATAATTACCCAGTGCTCATCATGACAAGTACCCTCCTTAATCCCCAACACCTATTTAACCCATCCCCTCACTCACCTCCCCACTGGTAACCATCAGTGTGTCCTCTATAGTTAAGAGTCTGTTTCTTGAGATGTAGTACACACACACACACACACACACACACGCACGCACGCGTGCTGAAATATTATGCAGCCATCAAAAAATGAAAACTTGCCATTGCGTAGATGGAATTAGAGGGTATTATGCTAAACGAAATAAGTCAATTAGAGAAAGATAATTACCATATGATCTCACTGATATCTGGAATTTGAGAAACAAGGCAGAGGATCATAGGGGAAGAAAGGAAAAAATGAAACAAGATGAAACCAGAGAGGGAGACAAACCATAAGAAACTCTTAATCTCAGGAAACAAACTGAGGGTTGCTGGAGTGGAGGGGGGTGGGAGGGATGGGGTGGCGGGGTGATGGACATTGGGGAGGGTATGTGCTATGGTGAGCGCTGTGAATTGTGCAAGACTGTTGAATCACAGACCTGTACCTCTGAAACAAATAATACATTATATGTTAATTAAAAAAAAAAGTCTGTGTCTTGGTTTGTAAGACTATGCTTCTTAATATTCTAAGTAATCAAGACTTTCTTTGGTCATCTTTTTATTCTTTTTCAATATATTGAGTCATGATTAAAGAAAGGGGTCTGTAAAATCACTGTTTCTTACTTGTAAATGTTACCTTGTATGCAAATTTATGATGGATTTTTAAAATATAGCACAAAATAACTGTGTGCATGTATAATTTGTTAATTTTTTGTTCTTAAGTGGCTTTTGTCTAACACACCTATATAATTCTAAAAAGGAAGTACTGAAGTCTCCCAATCATTGCATGTTCAGCAAATTTTCCTGACTTTTCTTAGCATTTCTTCATATAGTTAATGGCTCCACTTTGATTTATTCAAAAATATATAACTTATATTTTTTTAATAAATCACAGCTTTTTTCTTTAAATAATAATGCCCCCTTCACTCTGTTCAGTCTTTTTAATCTGCAATTTCATCTTTTGTGATAATATCGCTACTACCAATTTTATTTCCCTGGTTCTCTTTGCCCACCTCTTCATTTTCTTTGCCTTCCTTTTCTTTTCTTTTCTTTCTTTCCCTCTCACTCTCCCCCAGTCTCTTTGTCTCTCTCTCTCTCTTTCTCACTATCAGGTACAGATATAAATGGATTAATTATAATCCTTGTCCTTACTTTCTTTGGTTCACCTTTATCCCAAGTGAAAAACTCGAAATAACTGAGAGATCTACCATGTGTTCCTTCTCCATCCTGTGCACTGCCTCACTCACGTGAGGAAACTGGTACCTTGAATCTCGCAGTCCCCTGTTTTATAAACATACGATAAAATACACATAGAGATAGAGATGTGATGGTATTAGAAGGTACAGCCTCTAGGAAGTGATTAGGTCATGAAGATGGAACCCTTGTAAGAGGCTAAAGAGATCAGAATGCTCCCCTTCCACCATGTGAAGGCACAGCATGAAGACAGCTGTCTATGAACCAGGAAAGAGGCGCTCACCAGACATCCAATCTGCCAGGGCTTTGACCTTGTAACTCCCAGCCTCAGGCATTGTGAGAAGTAAATTTCTGTTGTTATAAGCCACCCAGTCCATGGTGTTCTATTGTAGCAGCCTGAGTGGACTAAGACACACACACACACACACACACACACACACACACACACACACACACCCCTAAATTCTGAACAGTGCTTTTGCAACTCTGTAAGCCTTGTCAGTCTGTAAACTCAGGCCTTCCTGATCTCAAGAAAATATGTTATTATTTGTTTGCTTTGTGACTTCCCTTTTTCTACTAATCTAAAGTATCTATTATTCTCATGTGAGGTTTCCTGGCTCTCTCCTCTATACCTTTCATATTTTTCCTCTATTTTCCATTTCTTTACATTTTTCTTCAGTGCTTAGAGACAAATTTCTTCCATTTGCTCTTCCAGGCCAGCTATTTCTGTCTTAATAGTAGTCATTTTGCCTTAACTCATCTGTGGATAAAGAAAGTGCTTTTTAGCTCCAAAAAGTCCTTTCAAACTGCACTTGAATCTTTTTAAGGGCACTTATTTTTCTGTCCAAATTGTCATGTCTCCTTCAGCAGCTTTATTGGTGGCTGTGTTCTGTGTGCTCTGCTGGATCTTGCAATCTCTATGTGAACACGTTGTGATTTTTCTTGATAATTGGGACTCAGGTGTTGTTGTTGGAATATACTAGTAGGTAGCAGTCCCCAAGGAGAGGAAGTCAAAATGGTCTTCTGTGGAAGCCTCCCTCTTCCTCAAGGTCAGGGATGACTAAGCCCCCATTTTTGGCTGCTCCGTGGCATCTCAGATCTCCTGGAGACCTAGCACATGCACATGGAAGGCCATCAGATTTCTTCCTAAAGTCCACACATCTCTTGGGCCAAGCTCTTCTCAGTGTCCCGATTTTATAATCCCTGCCTCAGGGCAGCCACCAGGAGCTAGACATCGGCCTAGCGCACACAGCAGAAACCCTGTACCAGTTCACTCCAATGGGACTCCCATGAAGCCTATGGCCTCATTTCCACTTTGCAAACTGCAGGCCCCAACTAGGTGACTCAGAAGAGGAAAATATATTGGACTTGATTGATACTGAACAAAAAAAGTTAGGTTCATGTTGCTATCTTTCCAGAACCCCCTCTGGAATCAGCATCTTTATCCAATCCCACATCTTAGTGAACCTGTTTCCTCTACTGTGAGGCAGCAAGTCCCACTGAAAGGTAATCAGCTTTGGATTCAGAGATACATGTTCAAAATTGTCCCCTCCAAGTGCAATCTCATACATAATCAGTATCTCTGACCCTCAATTCCTCATTTATAAAACGGTACTAACGTGAAGAGTAAATGAAATAATATACATAAAGCACTTTTCCCAGTATATAGCACATGATAGGTTTTGCAGAAATGTTAGTCTCTTTCCCCTGTGATTTTCAACAAGTGATAGTCGCCAAGTGAACCTCCCCGCCTTGGTTTGACATTTCAGCAACAACTGTTCCATCACCATTCCTGATACTTGTTCTTACTCAATCTATCATCCTGAAGAATCTATATTAATGGTCAATGTTTTAGGCATCTTGGTGTCCCATGCCTTCCCAACGGTATCAGCTGTGCCTTATATATTATGAAAACCACATATCACACAGGAAGAATCACCAGTGACCTCGGGTGTAAGTCAGAGGCTAAGCTGAAAAGGAATGTTCAGAAATCAGCTCTGACAACAAATCTAAAGGCATTAGGAACATAGTTATCCTTTGAAAGGTTATCATGTAATTGAATCTCAAATTTTGCTTGAATATAGATTAATTCACTCCATTGAAATCACCAAGAAAAAGGGATATCCCCAGAGCTCTGCAGGAAAGGCAAAAGAATTTTTAATTGCAACATATTACATGAAGAGATTCTGCCTTATGAAAGAGGAAAATATATGGCAAACTTTTTTGGGATAATTAAAGTGAAAGATATCAAAGATCTGTTAATGAGGGCCCTAAAATCCATGCAATGAAGAGTAACATCAGTGTCCATGTTTTTGAAATGTATGCCTCTACATATACACTCAGGAAGAGTTCTGTTTTATTCCCTGTACCTCTTCACAATAGCCAATGACAATATTTTACTTTGTATCAGAAAAATTCTGAGAAGACTGACCTCTAGGCTGCCCTAGCAGCCTGAGAATCACTAATGCCATTTTACACAGATTAACTGACTTGTTTAACATTTTTCAGTTTGTAAATGATGAATCCAAGATTCAAAAAAGGCTTTCTGATTCCCAGTCCACTCTTCTATAGGAATGGAAAGGAAGGGACAAACCACACCCTTTGGAAAAATGTCAGAGATTTAAAAAAAAAAAAAAAGGAGCAAATCTGGAAAATATCTTCTCAAAGCCCCAGATATAGCTGAACTCAAAAAACTGAATCATTTTAATTCACATTTTCATGAATCAACAACACATCAAACAAAAAAAAAGGATTTATTGAGTTCCTACTAAGTGAAAGACTATGTTAATGTTGGCAAGGATGTGAATAAAAAGGAACCCTTGTGCACTCTTGGTGGGAATGTAAATTGGTGCAGCCACTCTGGAAAACAGAATGGAGGGACCTCAAAAAATTAAAAATAGAAACACCATATGATCCATGAATTCTAGTATTGGGTATCTACCCAAAGAAAATGAAAACACTAATTCAAAAAGATATATGTACCCCTATGTTTATAGCAGCATTATTTATAATAGCCAGGATACACAAGCAACCTAAGGGTCTGTCAATAGATAAATGGATAAAGAAGCTATACACACATATATACAATGGAATGCTACTCAGCCATAAAAAAGAATGAGACCTTGCCATCTGAACATGGTTGGACCTACAGGGTATTTTGCTAAGTGAAATAAGTCAGAGAAAGACAAATGCCATATGATTTCACTTATATGTAGAATCTAAAAAACCAAACAAAAGAGCAGAAACAGGCCCATAAATACAGAGAACAAACTGGTGGTTGCCAGAGGTGGAGATTGTGGGGGTGGGCAAAATGGATGAAGGGAGTGGGAGGTACAGGCTTCCAGTTATGGAATAAATAAGTCACAGGGATGAAAGGTATAACATAGGGAATACAGTCAATGGTACTGTAATACATTGTAAGGTGACAGATGGTAGCTACATTTATGGTGAGCATAGCAAAATGTGCAGACTTGTCAAATCACTATGTTGTACAATTAAAACTGGTGTGTCAACTATACTTCAATTTAAAAAAAATAGGAATGAGTAGTCCTTTCCCATAAAGTGTTTGGAGTCTTCAATAGGGACCATCAGTCTCTTTTATTGATTCTACTGCTATCTACCACTGGCTTTGAGAAACTCTGTATGGCGCTAAGTAGGAGGGGGTTCCAAAAAAACAGGCAATAAAAACCCAAATGGAAAAGGAAAGAGACAAACAAATTACTGGAAGATTCTCTCTGTACTGCAACCCTGAAGTCCCTGCCTGCCCAGAGTTAGCTTCCAACGGCTGGGTCAGAGCTTTCGCCCTGCCAAGACTTTTCTTTGTGTTTTTACTAACTCGGATCATTTATGATCCTTCAAATGTCTGTGCGAATATACAGAAGAACTTCAGCACCCAACAATGAAAACACTACCAGAGGGAAATTACATCGAAGGAAAATGTATAGGTTTCCTTCTCTGTTTTCTCAGAGTGTAATTTGAATTGTTGGGGTCATGGCCAATAAAAGGATGAAAAGACAGGAGGCAAACATGGAAGACTACATCATTCTGAAGATGAGTAACAGGCACTAACAGAGAAAAGGGAGAGAATAAAGGGAAGTGGTATTGGCCCTAAAAATAAAGGTGGGGGCCACATGTAGAAACATAACTGAGTGGCAAGATAAGAATGCTACGGCGGGGGGGGGGGGGGGGTACAGCTAACCACGAATCCTGCTAAAAAAAGCAATGAAAGGATCCACACAACCATCTTCAGATAATTATGCTTATTCAAAAGAGCCAATCTCCAAAGGTTACATACTGTAGAATTCCATTTATATAAACTGCTTGAGATTATAAAATTATAGGAATGGACAACAGATTCGTGGGTGCCAGAGGTTAAGGAGAAGGTGGGGACAGAAGTGTGGGTGGCCATGAAAGGGCAGCATGCAGGATCTTTGTGGCAATGAAGTTTTCTGTCTCTCGGCTGTTTCAATGTCATGATCCTGGTTGTAGTATCTACTACACTTCTATAAGAAGTTACTGTTACTGTTGAGGTAAACTGGCTAACGGGTACCTGGGATCTCTCTGTATTATTTATTACAACTGCATGTGATTCCATAGGCATCTCAAAATTAGAAGCTTCACTTAAAAAAAGTAAGGAGGTGAACCACTTTTTGACTGACTCTTAGAAATAGATATCAAAGGTGGAGAAGGACGGGGAAAGGGGCTGCTCATTTTCATTACAACTCCGTAGAACCATCTAAATGTGTTGAATATTTGATAAAAATTAAGTTTAAAGGGTTCTGAGAGATACTAGTGTGATGAAAGAGGTTAAAATGACTCAGACTTGTGAGACCTTCCTTTTTTTTTAGTGGAAAAAAAATATTGTTAACATTTATTGAACACCAGCCAACCACTGCACCGAGCGTTGTACATGCATATTCTCATGTAATCCTCAGGACAATCTATGACATACTTGCTATCCTTCCTTCCATTTCACTCAGGTACAACTGAGGCTCAAAGAGTTTGAGGGATTTCCCCCAAGGTCACATAGCTAATAAGCAATACAGTCCAGCCAGGCATTCAGACTTTAGTCCCATGTCCTTAATGATGCTCCTTGGGGCAGGAAATACCAGCTGCCAAAGTCTCTTGGTGCCCACACCTACTCCTGGTAAGCAGAGGAGGAGAACTTGGTGGTGGGGGCAAGATGGGCCTTGGAATCAGACAGATCTGGACTTGAGACCCATTCTATGAATTTCACTTGTTTCACCTTGCATGAGTGACGTAACCAATCTGATCCTCTGCATCCTATCTACAATATAGGAACAAGAGTACTGCCCACCTCAGAGGGTTGTTGGTAGAATTAAATGAGATCATATGTATTAAGTGGCTGGCACCGTGCCTGAGAAATAGTCAGCTCTCAATAGGGGGTGGGCATTATTACTATGATTATTACAAATTTTGACTTTGTTATTTCTTATAATAGGCTTCAGGCTTTATCTCCACCATAGCCAGAGACTGTTGAACTTTCCTTTAAATTAAGATAACTCTGACCTTTATGTTTTATATCAGATGAGAGAGGAGGAAGGGTTGACTTTCATAAATGACATTAGTCAGAAAACCACCAGGGATTCTGTGATTGCTGAGACTCAGAGGGAAAAAAATGTTGCCTGGCTAGGTAGCCACTATTTTTTGCTCTGTTTTGCTGGGGATTATTTAAATATTTTTTAAAGATTTTTATTCATTCATTGAGCGACAGAGAAGGATATATATAGAGAGAGAGAGAATGAGAGGGGGGAGGGTCAGAGGGAGAAGCAGACTCCCTGCTGAGCAGGGAGCCCGATGCGGGACTCGATCCTGGGACTCCAGGATCATGACCTGAGCCGAAGGCAGTCGCTTAACCAACTGAGCCACCCAGGCACCCATGTTTTGCTGTTTTTAAATAAAATATATCAAACGTGCAGAAAAGGCAAAGACTATCATAACATCCTAGTTCCCATCTCCCAGACTTAACCAATAGGAACATCTTCCCACATTTGCTTCATATCCTTTGGTTAAGAAATAAAACACTATAGGGACACCTGGGTGGCTCAGGTCATGATCTCAGAGTCCTGGGATTGAGCCTTGCGTGGGGCTCCTTGCTCACAGGGGCATCGGCTTTTCCCTTTGCCGCTCCCCCTGCTCATGCACCCTCTCTCTCTCAAATAAATGTTTTTAAAAGATTTTATTCATTTATTTGACAGAGAGACAGCAAGAGAAGGAACACAAGCAGGGGGAGTGGGAGAGGGAGAAGCAGGCCTCCCGCCAGGCAGGGAGCCCGATGCGGGGCTCGATCCCAGGACTGTGGGATTATGACCCAAGCTGAAGGCAGACACCCAACAACTGAGCCACCCAGGCGCCCCAAATAAATAAAATTTTTAAAAAAAGAAAAAAGAGGGACGCCAGGGTGGCTCAGTCGTTAAGCGTCTGCCTTCGGCTCAGGTCATGATCCCAGAGTCCTGGGATCGAGCCCCGCATCGGGCTCCCCGCTCTGCAGGAGGCCTGCTTCTCCCTCTCCCACTCCACCTGCTTGTGTTCCCTCTCTCGCTGTGTCTCTCTCTGTCAAATAAATTTTAAAAATCTTAATAAATAAATAAATAAATAAAACACTACAAATATTACACATGCGGGTGAAGGTCCCTCCCATCTCATCCATCCCCACCTTCCTCCACCTTCTGTCCCCAAGGGCCAGCTTTCCAAGGCAGCTTTGAATGCATCTACGTTTCCAGGCTATGACACAAGAAGTTCACTTCCTAGTCTTAAGGGCAGATACCACATATAAGTCCATCCACCAGGAACTTGTTTTTTGAGCTTCTGCCCCATGTTAAGCATGAAAGAGGGGTCCAATTCTCTAAAAAAGAGCTTACTATAAAAATGGGTTGACAGACACTGAGGGAGACATATGCCCTGATTTCTCTCTGGGGAACCTCCCAGCCTCATGATTTGACCGGGGCTAACTCTACCCTCTGTTTCGAGGGTCTGGACAATGAGAATCTCCCTGGCTATGAACTTTGGTTCGCTAGTAGACATGTGATCTGAATTGGGCCAATTAAAGCTACCCCAGAATTTTTTCTGGGGCTCATAGGAAAGAGGTGCTGCCTGACTTCTGGCATGGGAGGTTATAAATCTAATGCTGGGGGGCCACCTGCCTGGGAATCAAGCCAGCACAGAGAAAAAGCATTGCTGAGAGTCATCACTGAGTCCCTGGATCAAGTGATGCCCATGTTAGGTATATCATTGGACTTCCCAGTTAATGGGTCAATAAATTCCCTTGTTATGCTTAGGTGTGTTTGAGTTGAACTTCTGTCCTGGATAACACAAAAGACAACAATTAATGAGCAAGACGGACATAACAGCAAAACATATTACTATAAACACTGCATTCTCCTAAGTATTTTACATGTAGAAACTCATTTAAGCCTCACAATAACCCACTAAGGTAGAGGTTCTATGATGGCCCCAGTTACAGGTAAGGAAACCGAGCACAGAGAAGTAAACTTCTCAGGACACTGAAGTATTAAAGAGTGGAGCTGTGGTTCAAATCCGGGAAATCTGAGTTGGAATCAAAATTGTTAACCACTATGGCAACAATTCAGAAAATGAAGGGTTATAGGAATTTACAACAAAAGGAAAAATGTGAGCCATGGTTATCAAAGCAAATATACTTTGTAAAGGGCATTGTGTTTTCCAATGGGCTCAGAAGGATGAAAAGCGTAGATAGATTATAGAAAAGGAAAAAGAATTCCAGGAAGATGGAAAACTTGAGCAAAGGTGAGAAAGGATCACAACAATACTGTATTTGAGGAAGGTGAGTAAAGACCTTGTATTGCTGTTTTTCATTCTAGGGAACCAGAGAAACTGTATGTAAGATTTAATGTATACCATGATAGATATACTTCTTCCATAATTACTATTTCAGAACACTAATGGGAAGAGAATGAGTTTAGTCAAATCCTTGAGCACATTTGATGTGAAGCAGCTAACCTGCCCTGTGAGTCTCCTAGTCTCTCTAACCAAACTGGAGCCTCATAGAGCATATTTTGGGATCTGACTAATGGTTAAGAGCCTTAGCATCAGGTAAGTTGGGTTCAAAATGCAGCTCTGCAACTTACTAGTTATGTGACTGTGGGCACGTTATTTAATAGCCCCGAGGTTGGTTTCTTCATCTGTAAAATAGGGTTAGGAATCTCTAACTTATGGCATCCTTTTATGTTTAAATGAGATCATGTGCATACGTGCTTAGCAGATTGCCTGGTACAAGTAAATCCCAGTAACTGGTCAGCACTGTCAGTAAGATTATTAATGTCAATATAGAGTAAGAATGAGGAAGGAGCATGCTCCTTAATGCTGCAAAGATCTAGACCATTTGCGTTCTCTCTCTCCCCACCTTTGGGGAAGAAAAAAAAAAAAGATCTAGACCATTTGGCCAGATCATCTAAGCCGTCTGTCCTCCCCAGGGGTGGGAAAGAAGACCTTGAGGCCAATAGAAACCATCTATCACTTTCCCTATTCTAGCCAGCCAGAGTAATTTTTCTGCCACTGAAATCATAAAGAAGATGTTCAATCTGCTGATAATTTGATTCTAATTAGAACCTCCATCCACAAGGCTGGAATTGCAGGGTGGGGGGGAAGCAGAAATGAAATAGCAATTAACCTTTGGTTCTGAGCTTTATTTGCTTCTACCCAACATGGGTCAGTTGCCATAGAGATGATACCTACGTGATCTGCAGATGTGACCAAAGCCGCCTGGAGCCTCTGAACCAGCCTCCTCACAGTGCAGCTTTGGGATAATTAAAAATCTGCTAAAAGAGAATTGAAAGTTGATCTGAAACTCTAATCCAAAGCTGACTTGAATGGAAGAGAAAGGGAAGGAAGGGGGTGGTGCTGGGAGGCAAGGAGGATGTGGAACTGGAAAATAAAATTAAAGAACACACACTAGTTTGAAAAACAAACAAAAAAGCCAGTCTCTTTTATCCACAACTTTCCAGAGTCTGACTGACTGGGGCTTGGAGACACTGCTAGGATAAGAAAGAGAAATAAGGGGTGTGAAAAGTTTGTCTCTTCTTTTAGGAGGGGACTTCTTAGGTTCAGACTGTGACCAAGCCTCCCTGAGCCAGGGAAGCTAAATGGTAAGGGGATCAGCTCTGGTGAGGCTTCTACTCTATCTCTAGAAAAGTGGGTATGGATGAGGCCATGCAAAGCCAGTGGGGGGCGGGGGGGATGCAGACTTCTTGGTCCAGGCCATACCAGCAATGGCATGGGACCATGCCAGTAATGACCAGCAATGTCTTTGGACCATGACAGCTAGTGTGAAAAAGCTGGAGGCCATGAATCCCAGCCCCCACAGTTACCTCACTTCAGACAATCTGTCCCCCCATTTGCCCGGTGCATTACTTTGTAGCCAGAGAGAGCTTGGTCTACATCTGTCCCCATAACCCAGCTAGCTCCTGGCCCCTTTCACTCCTTTTGACTCAGCACTCACAAAATCAAGGTCAGGCAGATAATTAAGGTATTTTTCCCTCCAAATCAAAGAGCTGTTAATTACCCAAGACAGTCCTAATCACTATTAGGGAACAAACTAACGTCTGACTTAAGTGGATTCTAATTAAAACTTGAGTAGTAGCTCCTAGAGCAGTGACTTTGAAAGTTTTTTTCCTTTCACACACATAAGATACATGACATCAGTTTAGGAAGGATTTTCCCTGGGCTCCTCTATCCATGCCCCCTACTCAGGGAAGCCTTGTCTGACCACTCTCTCACCATAGCCACCCCACCCAACATTCTTGACCACATCATCCTGTTATGAATAAATTCTCCACAGAACTCATTACTTGCTGGAATAATCTTGTTTATTTGTTTGCTGTATTTGCTATAAGCTTCATAAGAGCAGAGAACTTGGTGCCTTACTTTTAACTGCATCTCCAGTGCCTAAAACAGCACCCAGACAGAGTAAATACTCAATATTCATTTGTTGACTGAATGTAACTGTACATTCCCATAGGCTTACTCAGTTGATGTCCCACTTAGAGCAAACCAGTTATCATTCCATCCTTTCTTTCCCTCTCTAGAAGTATTTCAGTGTGTAAGAGTTACTGAACTATTCATTCTTTCCTTCAATGAATATTTACTGAATGGTTGCAATACGTTAGGTCCTGTGCTAAAGGCTGGCAGAAAAATGGGAAGTCAGACAAGGCCCCAGCCTTATGGCAGTTCCATCATATTAGTGCGAATAGCTGCTGTATGTTGACATACAAATAAAAAGTAAAATTTAATCATTAACGATGGTGATTGTTGCTTGGAGGCAACCAGTGGGGATAGGGAGGCTATTCCAGCTCAGGTGGACAGGGAAGGCCTCTCCCATAAGGTAACATTAGGCATCCCTTTAAGTAAAGAGCCAGGATAAAGGAATTCTAGGCAGTGGGAACAGAAAACACGAAGTCTCTGAGATGGGAAAGAACTCAGCACTTTCTAGAACTCAAGAGTAGAGGTCCGGGGGGAAAGAGATGTCTATGGACAGGTGCATTCATTTAACGAAGGGTCTTGAAGACTGGCAAAGGGATGTGCAGTTTATTTTTAGTACAATAGGAAGGCACCAGCAGATTGAAGCAGGAGACTGACAGGATGTGATTTGCATGTTAAGAAAATCACTCTGGCTGCTGAGTGGAAAAAGAAAGGAAAGCCAGAATAGAAGTGAAAGAGACGCAAGGGACCACTGGTTGCCCAGGCAAAAAAAAAAAGGGGGAGGTAACCTCATCTCATTCTGATATATATTTTTATTCAGTGTGTTAATAAGTCATTTGCAAATCTGTGTTCCTAATTATGGTAACAAAACATGTATCCTACTGACTAGGCCACACTAGCATGCCATGATGTAATGACAAGGAACTGCAGTTCTGGGGAAATTTACTCTGATGGGGGACGCCTGGGTGACTCAGTTGGTTAAGTGTCTGCCTTTGACTCAGGTCATGATCCCAGGGTCCTGGGATGGAGTCCCGCGTCGCGCTCCTTGCTCAGCAGGGAGTCTGCTTCTCCCTCTCCCTCTGCCTGCCGCTCCCTCTGCCTGCCGCTCCCCCTGCTTGTGCTCTCTCTCTCTCTCTCTCTCTCTCTCTGACAAATAAATAAATAAAATCTTAAAAAAGAATTTACCATGATGGGGCAGGCTAAGGAGAGCTCTAAGAAGCTGGGTTTACATACATGCACTTTGGGTCCTACAGGTATTAGTACTCTGCCTTCCCCCCCAGCCTGTTACTGGATTTGTCATTTCTAACTGCCATGCCTCACTGGGGGCCTGACCTCAGCAATGCAACTTTGATCATGTCCCTTTAGGGCAGAGTTCTTGCCTGCTGGGTTAGTTAGCATGCTGACTCCATTATCAGCTCTCAAGGGATCAATATTACCTAAATGAGCCACTGGTGACCCCTTGTCTGGGAACACAGTCGCACTGAGATAGAGGTGGAGGTGGACAATGCCTCGTCATCAAAACCATCTGCCTCCTAGGATTGCCCAATCTAGTGATTCTCAACCTAGTTGCACAGTTACACTCTCCAGTAGCTTTAAAAAAAATAATAGTACAGAGACAATAATCTCTGGCTTTTAATTCTCCCCAAGTAATGCTAATGAATTGCGAATCATGGGCCCCAACCCAACTGTTTTATCTACCACAGACTCCCTTATTTAGGACCCTGTGGGAACTCCTGCTTCTCCATCTTTGCTCCCTTACTGGGCTTTGATAAAGGGACACATCCCGACAGATTCTAACTGCTACTATTGATTTGGTGCTCATGGGACGCCCAGTAAGGTGATCAGTACCTTGCCAATGTTTCTTTATTTCTTTATTTCAACCTCATTACCACCTTCTAAAGCAGCAACATCAAGAGAAGCTGAGAAAACTCTGGCTCAAGAAAAGTTAGGTAACACAAGGCGGAGGCCACACAGCTAAGAAGAAAGAGGTCAGGGTCCACACCCAGGTCTTATGATTCCATAGCCTATGCTCTTCATCACTAAGCAACTGTAACACTGTCCTTTACAGAAACCAAGGTTTCCAGCCCAGCCCAGCCCCTTACTAGCTGTGTGACTTAGGGTGAGTTATTTAACCTCTTTGAATCCCAGGGCCCACTCTGTAAAGTTTTGTGCCCACCCCAGCCCTCCCCTCCCCCATTCTTTCTCTGCTAAGAGTTATTAGTTCTCAAAAGTATCTCTATCTGCCGCAGCCATTTCACCATGGAACGCTTCAAATCTTGGCCCAGAATCCCTAGCACCTAGCACAGAGCTTAGCCCAAAATAAGTAGTCAGTGTCCATTGAATTGAACAGTGTGGCCTCCCACTGGGATATGACACATAATTTGGAAATTTGAATTGTGTTCTGGTATTCAGCCAATACCTTCCCCCTCTAAGAGCCACACTCATCCCCACTGATCTCTCCCATTGAGACCAGGGGCAGGGGTGCCTGGGTGGCTCAGTCATTAAGCGTCAGCCTTCAGCTCAGGTCATGATCCCAGGGTCCTGGATCAAGCCCTGCATCAGGCTCCCTGCTCAGCAGAAAGCCTGCTTCTCCCTCTCCCACTCCCCCTGCTTGTGTTCCCTCTCTCGCTGTGTCTCTCTCTGTCAAATAAATGAATAAAATCTTAAAAAGAGAGAGAGAGAGAGAGAGAGACAGACCAGGGGCACTCAGTGGAAAACTGCAAAGGGCATGTTGTCTGTGTGACCCCAGTGACTAATTTGGAAGGATTAACTATATTTGCATAACTTTGCATATGTTATGCATCAATCTATGATATATTTATCCAAGGCAAAGAAGTTGCAGATGTAGAATACCAAAGAAGAGTATTTTCCCACAACATATAATGCAAGTGTCAGAAAATCATTGAATTCTACAGCCTTCCTCCACCTTGCGGCCAAAATGGAAGCTTCCACATTAAAGGCTAAAGGAGAGGAAGATACAGGACTCACTTTTGTATACCAAACTCCTGCAAAGTACCAACAGAATATTTGCGGTTTGGGGACCTTTGCATTAGAGAAAATCAACCATTTCTTCCACCTCAGAAGGGATCTTTCATTAAAATCTTTGTGAAATGGCAAGTGTCCAATATAATAATAATTTCATAATACTGAATTAGGCCTTCATTCACTTCTTCATTCAACAAACATTTATTGAGTACTCTTATCCCCTTCACTACCAGAGACAGTATCATGAGATTCCTCCTGACACAGAACTCACAATCCAGAGAGACAAAAAACAACAATATACTATGTGAACCTGAGCAAGTTCATTCTTTTAGCCCCAGTTTTTTTATCTGAAAAATGAGAATAAAATACCAATTTTCCATGGTTCGTGTAATAGAATAGAAATAGTCTCAGTGTGGCTTCTGGCACATAGTAGGTAGTCAGTAAATGAGAGTCATCCTCACAACTATTATTGCTCTCAGGGAATATAATGAAGTTACTGTGGAATCACAGAGGAGGAGACGCCTAACTCTGTGGAACTATTCAGTAGAATAAAGGCATTGTGTCACAAGTTAAGATTATACTTCAGGGTTTTATAGCATCACAGCGTATGTACCACTTAGCAACTCCCAAATGCCTATTAACTTGTCATTTGGAGACCTCAACACACAGCTCTGTGTCTCTTTCTGTCCACAGTGACATCCAATGTGTCTAGTTCTTCACTTTCCTGATAGACCTGGGGGTCTGCTAAGGAGAAAAATAGAGGAAAATTGAGAGTACGTAACCATTAAAATTAATTGCTCACAATCATTAGAACCCAGATGCCCACCGTAGTCATGAAATATGGATGAGGATTTGCTGAAAGCCATTTATATTAAATTACTTTTATAATAATATTTAACTTTTAAGCATTAAATGTTTAGTACTCCTTTTTTGTCATTTGCAAAGTAGCCTCCAGCTGTTTCATAGCTAGAGGGATCCACGCCCATCCTGTTTTGAGAGCCTTTAGGGCTGAACAACAGACCAGCAGTTCTGAGAGTTGAGACCAACAGATGTGAGTGACTCAACATCAGCCAGCTCTCATTCATTCAGCAAAAACTTACTAATGCCCTTGGTGTTCCAGATCCCGGGTTATAAAGATAGACAAAGCATGATCCCTGAACTCGAAAACTAGCAAGAAGAACAGACACAACAACCGAATAATTCCAAAGAGTTGCTTACACTTCCCCCATACTCATCTCCAACAAAATTATTTAATAGTTTTTGAAATGCATTGTGCTCTTTCTGATCTCCATGTCTTAGCTATTCCTCCCTGCCTTGGACAGCTACTCCTCTCCCCAGCCATCTCCCAATTCTCCTAATGGGCTTGTTTCCACCGATGCTGGTGTCTTCGCTGCCAGGAGGATTTCTGGGCACCACCTGCAGTGTGATTTGGACTCTTGTCCCACCAACCCACAATCCACCTGTGCGTACATAAGTTATCGCACTGCCCTGTGAGTGCTGACTCACTTCTGTCTCTCCTACCAACCTCTGAGTTACCTGTATCAAAATCATTGTTGGGTCCCCGACGTCCTCTGCAGTGCCTGACACAGAGTAGGTGTTCAATAAACTTCTGGTGAGCCAATACATTGATTGAATAATCAACTGATTATTCAATTATTATTATAGATCTGTTTACTTACATACATGAGGATACAACCAACTGCCTGTGGGGAATGAGGAAGAGCATGCTATCAGGAAATACTTAGTAGTGATAATGACATTTGAGCAAATTCCTGGAAAAACTAGATATGTTATAATAATGGACATTAAAAACTGAAATTATTTAATTATCGTTATGCCCTTAACAAGCTACTTCAAATATTTTCCTATATAATTAGCATTGCATGGCCTCTGGTCCTCTCTTTATTGCATCATCCATCACCACACCCACCAACACCATCTTGAAAACACCAAAGGATAAGCAGAAACAAAGGGAAGAAGAAATAGTCTTTCTTCCATTTCCTCCTACCCACTGTAGTTTGGGTGGAGTCCCCTAACTGTGAGCCTTTCTGCTAAGGTATATAGAATAAACTCCAGGCAGGCACCTGGAGGGAGCCTGAGTTGCCTCACAGGAAAGTCTTCCACCAAGCCCAACCCTATGATTCTAACCCATCAGCTCATTAAAACCATCCCCTTCTCTGGGTAGACCTTTCATCTACCAGATTCCAGAGTAACAACAGAATTCGCAGAGATAGCAAACTGCCTCCTGACTCCATTTCAATACCCCAGATAGTTCTTCAAGAGACATGGGGTCAAAGAAAGTTCTGGGATTCTCCAGACAGAAGTTAAGTAGAATCCTGTGATTATCATGATCTGACATAACCTTAGTACCAACTACCACCAAATAAAGTTGGTGATTCACTAAATGGAAATAGAAATCTGTTACTATTCCTAGCAACTCTTTCTTATATGAGAAAAATATAGGCTGATCTTTGAACAAAGGGAGAGGACTTTCATCTGCGTTCTCTGTAACTTTGAGTTCATTAGGCTTGCAGTGCCCTGGAACGGGCATCAAGCAAACCCAGAGGATTCCCACCCCAATCAGTCCTTGCTCCATCTATAAATCCCTCTGACCTACTCCCAACCCTTACTTGGAAGAGCCCTGCTGGGTTCTCTAGAATTTTAAAAATAAAAAAAAAAACCTGGTGTTTTATGTTATTTGGGTAACCTAATATCTGTTAAAAATAGATCCAAAAAAATGTCTGGTGGCTAACCACAAAAAGTTCACATGCTATTTACATAACCATATGGGCAAGTGGAGAGGTTATGAATAGGGAGGGGGACTAAGGTCCTGCTCGACACAGTCATTGAGGGAAACACTCTAACAGAAACTACATACATGTGGGTTCTGTGACCCTAAGGAGAATCTCCATTCCATAGGAGAAGAGTACCTGGAAGTGATGCCTATCACTTCTGCCAGTTTTCCATTGAACAGAACTCAATCACATGACCACACCTACCCACAAGGAAGGCTGGGAAATATCATTGACTTCAAGAAGAAGAGGAGCATAGATTTTTGGTAAGAAGCAGCTGTTAATGGAAAACAATGCTGGATTTTTTTAAGAGCCTCATGCAATGATCCAACTATCGTGGGCAATGGCAAACTTAGAGCAACAAGGACAAGAAGACTGAGACCTGAATTCAATCCCTGGCACCTCTTAGCTATAATCTCTTCTGAACCTCAGGGGTTCATCCCAAAACAGAGATGAACACTGATGTAGAATTAAATGAGCTAACATGTATAAAACACCTATCACAATGCCTGGCACATAGTAGGTGTTGAACAAATGCGGTGGTGCTGGTAAAAATTTGCAGTTAATTTCTATTGATGAATAAAAGATTGTCGTTATTTTCAGTATGGAAAACAAGTAAGTGCTAGGTTCTAGCCCATGCTGAGGAATTAGCTACCAATTCACTTTGCACTCTCCTTCCCCCAACTCAGCCCTTGCCCCTTCTGGCCTCATCCCCTGCAGGAGAACTCTTAGCCCTTGATGAGAGACCAAACATCCGATCCCTACTCTGCGAGTGCTCCTGTTCGGCCTTTAACTGCAGCCTGGACAAACCACCGGGACTGTTCTGCCTGTCACAGCACAGCAAATTCCAACCATCATATGCTGATGACATTGCACCCACCACTGGGTGCACAAATGTGCGCTGGCTGGAAGGAGGTCTGATTGCCCAGCAAGTCCATTTGTTCCTTGTTTTAAAGTGATCAATCATTTACTCAGATTTCAGTGAAATGGCCTGAAATGGAGAAGGAAAAAAGAGCCCAGAGCTTGGGCACAGGAGATTAGAGGCAAGTCTCAGCAACGGCTCTGAGCAGGCAGCCATGTCAGGAACTGCAAAGCACCCCCGGGGCCCTGGGCTTCTCAGCCAGGAATAGACAGGGTGCCCCGTGATTGAGTCTCAGTAGGGTTCCCCTGCTCTAGCTCCTGCTCAGCTTCCGCTGCAGGCACTTGCCAGGGCTCTTAGAGCCTTCTCTGTTCAAGGTCATCTTTGGAGTCCCACTTTCAACTTCTGGACCACCCCCCTCTCCAGCTCATTTCAGGCAGCTCTCTTTCAGCAAATGCCATAAATAGGTGTCAAAAACCTTTCATCCGTTCAGATTCCCTAACCCAGCAATTCCACCTTCGGTAATCTATCCTAATGAAATAATCCCAAATATGGCAATAGACTTATACAAAAAGATGCTCACCAGCAAGACTATAGCAAAACAGTTGAAACAACCTATGCAATTGGTTGGAATACTATCAGATGTCCAACAGTAAGGAAATGGTTTAGACTGTGGGATAGCAAGACACTGAATGCATATTTACCATGAATGTATGATAAAGGAAAATATATAGACTATTATGTTAAGTGAGAGGAGTAGGAAACAACAGCAGTATAAGTAGAGCTCTGTAGAAAAATAACACAACTATGGTTATGTAAGATACTATCATCACTGGGGGAAGCTCGGGGACAGTTACACAGAAAATCTCTGTACCATTTTTGTACCTTCTGTGGGTCTTAAATAAAATTATTTTTTGGAAAAACAGAAACAGTTCTGCATGAAGAGGCAGCATAGAATAATAGCTAATAGGACATGCTTTGAAAAATTAAGCGTAGGGGATCTGTTAGGGAAGGGATGTTCATCTAACTTGCTCTTTGCATTTTCTCTCTGCTCATAATAAAGCTCTCATAAGAATCCTTTTTGACAACCTCCCCTTCCCCTTGGAGTTGACCATCATATTACTTGAGTCTTCTTAGCAGAACAGTCCAGAAACCACAGCTGACCATGGAGTGGGTCCCTTATAACTATAATCATCGGGGCAGTAAGAGCATTTACTGATCATTTACCTAGCACTGTGCTAGGCGTTTTACAAATATTAATCCCCACCACAACTTTCAAAGACAGGTATTATTAATTCCATTTTAAAAATAAGGAAATGCAATTGAGAGAGGTCAAATGACTTGTCCGACATATCATAGCCAATGAGAGTAACCCAGGCAGGATTTAAAACAGAGTCATTTAGCTTCAAACCCCAGGCTCCTTCCAACACAAGGTAATAATCAAATTTTTTGAAGGTTCCTTATCTGATGTAGCAACAAATATTCCTCCAGGGTCTCAAGTGCTCATCTGTGACATAGAGCTGTTGGACAGGATGAGGGCCACAGTCTCCCCAGCCCCGAGACACAAGGATTTCCTGGCAACATCAGCCCTCTCTCTGAGATGTTTCCCCCACCAGGCAATGGTCTCCTTGTTCAGTGATGCCCAACCACTCAGACAGCTTTTAATCCCAAGGCTAGGGACCTCAAACCCAGAAATGCTGATCTACCTTGCCGGGGATAGGTTTAGCCATAGGTGCTGTACCCAGGATTGAGAACCACTACCCTAGCTTGTTGACCTTCTTCCTTGTCTGCTCTCTACCCAATCCCATGATCCCCTATAGCCCCCGCTAACCTGCCATTCCAAATCATGCTTCACTGGAACCACAATGATCTTCCTAAAACAGATGTGACCATGGGATTCCCCTGGTTTATACAACTTCAGTAGCTCTGCAGAGTTTATCAGCTACAGCAGGGATGGCTCATAGGGCCATTCCCAACCTAATCCCAGACAACTCCCCCAGCATCTTCCACACCACTCCAGACCAGCACCCCACACAGATGACTTGACATTTCCCAAACACACCATGTGCCACCACACCATTAACCTCAAGCTCACCCTGTTTCCCCCTATTTGGAAGGCCCTCCCAACCCGTCACCTACTTTATCCATTCACTCAGCATTCAAATCCAACACCTTCTTCCCCTTCAGCTCTCACCTTCACACCTCCCATATCTTCTGAAAATCCTTTCCCGACTCCCTCTGGTGCAGATAAGAATTCTGTCATCCATGTTCCTATGTGTCTTTTAGGCAGCCATCAAAGCCCTGACCACTGTGAACCAGTAAGAGCACCCATCTTGCTCACCTCTCCTCCGAGACCGTGCGTTCCTTGAGAGCTATGCCATGTTCACTCCTGCCCCCCTCCGCAGAGTATGGTATGTGTCTAAAATGCCGCTCACCAGTTGTTGATTAAGTGAATGAGTTAATGGACAAAATGAAAGAACAAGCAAATGCTGTGCTCAGGTTTTCCCAAATAGCTTCTTCCTTAGACCAACAACAAGGTCTCCTGACTAACAGCCACTTCCATGGAAATCGAATAGGGTCAAGTGGCAGGGAGAAGTGAAGAAAAAGTAGCCAGAGCTGAGGCTTTACCTCACAGCTTAAATCGGCATTCTCAAAATGGCAGCCTACACACTAAACAAACCCACGGAAGTATTTTGTTTGTCCCAGAAAATGTTCTTAAAATTAGGAAAGTTCACACAAAATCCAGCTCTATACTTTCTCCTGAATTATCAGAGAATCAGGCAAGATTCTCTCGACCTGCATTCCCTATTAGCTGCAGTGACAAGCTGGAGAGCCACTGCCTGCTTCCAAGAAAGCACGAGTGCTTTCCAGTCTGCCATAGTCCCCACCCATCCCTACTGTCTTCACCTAGCTCGCCTCTCTCCATAATGTTTCCCATCGGGCCCCTGCAGGCATTTGGGTTTGCAACCCTTGGTTTAAACAACCTGCCTGGCTTATGGAGTTAAAATGCTTGTGTGTGCTCATTCTTTGCAACGAGAATAAGAAAAGGGATCTCTTCAGGCATTTCTCTCCATCCATTTCTCTCCAGTCTAGGGAGTTTAATAAGCACCCAGCTGACGCTGCATGGATTTAGCCCCGAGAATGCGAAGGGCCGTGGCTAAGAAAGGAGAACAAGTTGAGGGAGGAGTGGGCAGTGTGACCCTCTGCTCTGCCAGGCTGAGATAAGCTCCTCAGTGGGACTGTTTGCTGGACACCCTCAGAGGGGGAAGGCTCAGGCAGGAATTCCCCAGCAGGTCGTCTGGACAAGCAGCCGTCTCATGAAGCTTTAGCTCCACTCGCTGGCTGGCTATAAATTAAGCTTCGGGAAGACAGCAAAACTCAGTGAAGCTTTCCACGCTTTAGCTGAGCCCCTTGGTGACAGTCTTAACTATGCTGTGTTAAGGAGGGGGTCAGCCAGGAAGCAGGTTAACATGGCCCCCTCCCTGCCACCCACCCATCCCCTGTAGCCCATGTCTCACCTCACCTGTCTCTTCTTTCTCCTTCCACTTCCAAGACCCCACCGTCCAGGACAGAAGCAGCTCATCTCTTTCGAGTGCTCACTACAGTGAGGCTCACAGGCATAGGTTGGAAGCTTATACAATTTCAGATGCCCTTTCTCAAGAAATAGCTACAAAATTATGAAAACAAAATAGACTCCATGCCTTGAAAGGGAAAGTTTGTGATAAATCCCTCTCTGGCCAGGCATTTTCCATATACTATCTCAGTGCACAGAGGGAGAGCGCAAATTCTGACTCTGCCACCTCACAACTGGCAGACAACCTCTCTGCGCCTCAGTTTCTCCTCTGTAAAATGGGGATAATACTAGAACTAGCTCATGTCGTCGGGAGGACTGAAGTAATACATGCAGATGGCATTTGCTTAATCAATGATACCTATTATAGTTACCTCATGTTATCCTCACAACGGCCCTGTAAAGCAGCCATCATCCTCCCAATTTTACAGGTAAGACTGGGAAGTCTCCCTCCTCCCCACCCACTACAGACTACACCCCAGCCTGCCTTGGCTGGGTGGGGTCCCCGAATGCCTGAACCTTCTCTTTTTATCTCCTCAGCTGCAGCCAGGACTGACTAGCCAGCTCCTACTCGGTAAAGGGCCACCCAGCTAATCTGACAGCACAACGCAACCCATCTGACAACACAGCTGTAAGGTATTAGTAAGTGATGATGCATGGCGGATAACTCCTCCACAGAAAGAAGTTTCTTCCCCAGGGGATGGAAATGTTAGGGACCCAGTGGTAGGTCATTGAGAGATATGTGAATCAAGAAGGAAGCTATGCTAGAATGGAAAGAGTACCCAACTTGGCGTCTGATGATCTACTAACCTTGTGACCTTGTTTAAATCAGTTCACTTCTTGGGGCACCTGGGTGGCTCAGTCAGTTAAGCGTCTGGCTCTTGGTTTCAGCTCAGGTCATGATCTCAGTTTGGGGGCTCCGCACTCAGTGTGGAGTCTGCTTGAGATTTTTTCTTCCTCTCCCTCTGCCCCCCCCACTTGCACACACTCTTGCACGTGCTCTCTCTCTCTCTAAAATAAATAAACAAGTTGGGGCACCTGGGTGGCACAGTCAGTTGAGCGTCTGCCTTTGGCTCAGGTCATGATCCTGGGGTCCTGGGATGGAGCCCCGCATCGGGTACACAGGGAGTCTGCTCCTCCCTCTCCCTCTCCCTCTGCCCCTCCCCTACTCATGCTCTCTCTTGCCCTTTCTCTCAAATAAATAAATAAAATCTTTTAAAAAAATAAATAAGTGAAATCTTTAAAAAATCAGTCCACTTCTCTTAACCTCCATGGCCTCATTTGAAAGATAGGAAGAATATAAATAACATAGAATTATTGTGTAATGCAAATGAGGCTAATACATATGAAAATACTTTTGTTGTAGTACAGTGAAAAAATTAAATTACTTTTAATTTTTATAATTTTTATTTTTTAATAAAAAATAGCTATACTAGCCAACCATTTTCTAGATACTTCATTCATGTCAGACACTATTCTAAGTGCTTCACATGCATTAAAGATTTACATTTAATCTGCACAACAGCTCTATTAAGTAGGTACTATTTATTACTTTGTCATCTATGTAGATAAGGAACTGAGGCTCCTAGAAGTTAAAGAACTTCCCCAGATCATATAGCTGGTATGCTCAGGAGCTAGGAGTTTTCTCCCTGGAACTACCGAAACCTTTCATGCATACCTCTAGTAAAACGCTAAGCACATTGCTTTGTTACAGTCAGTTAAAGTCTCTCCACAGCGGCTCTATGCCAGGTATTGTGCCAGGCTCCAAATACCAAAGATGAAGATACTGGTCCCACCCTGCATGAGCTTACAGTCTAGAAGAGGTTGTAGAACTTGCCATAACCAATGGATGTGCTAAGTACAGTGGCAAGACAAAGGAGACAGTCATGAATTGTGTTTGGGAAAGGAGACAGATCAGAAGAAGCTTCTCTGAAGAGGAGGACCTTGAGGACAGAAAGAATTATACAGTCCAGCAAGTGAAAAGTCATGGGAAGGAGCTTGCAGACTAGGGGAGCACAGGAGCTGAAATAGCACACGGAATCCAAGGAAGGATGTCATTCAGGGGAGCACAGATGGGGAAGAGGGAGGACGAGATAAGAGCAGATAGGTCTGGAATCCAAGGAAGGATATCATTCAGGGGAGCACAGATGGGGAAGAGGGAGGACGAGATAAGAGTTGCAAGGTCTGGAATACCAGCCTATGGGATTTGGGCTTTATTTTGTAGGTCATGGGGAGGCTTTGATGAGCTTTAGGTAGAAGAGCCAGAAATAAGCTTTAGAAAGATCACTCTTTGTAACTGCATTAGTGAATGAACAAATGAACATTGCTAAAGCCCGTCTACCCAGGCTTTTCTTTTCCACAATCTAATTATAATATATTATAGTAATGAAATTAACTCTCATAATGAGACTAATAGATTCTTAATGAAAGAATGATGTAAATAAATTAACATTTTTGAGGAATTTCTATGTGCTCTATGCTCTAGATTTATTATCCTGCGAGATAAGTCTAATTAACCCATTTTACAGATGAGAAAACTGAGACTAAGTGATGCCCCACAACTTACTTCAAATCACAAAGACACCGGTAAGGAGAAGCCTATCTGAATTCAGGCCTGACTCCAAAGTCCATAGTCTTTACTGCCTATATTCTGTGAACAAAAATATCGGCTTTCTCTGAGCAGAGATTCTATTTTCAAAGAGGAGGTAATTGAATAAATAATCTAGCCATGTTCCTATTCGTGAGTTTTTCAATGAAACCTAAGATATTTTAATATATCCCATTTACCCCAGCCTCCATACTAATTTAAAAAAAAACAAAAAAACAAAACTTGTCCACCAGGTAAAGTTTCTTACTTGGAAAACAGAGCATAAATGATTTCAAGTGAAGTCATGTCTGAACTGGAAGAGTTACCCTACAGGACCATCTCCAACAAATGTTTGTTTTGATGCACATGTTTCTGAAAAGCATGTAGTCAAGGACAATAAAATAAAACCTTATTTTCTTCAGTAAGGGACAGTGGGAAAAGTCTTAGATCTAGAAACGAACAAAAAATAAGTTCAATTTGGGTCAAGACAGGGACTGTTTTGAACCCTCATTGGCTCCTGTGTAAATTGGCAAGAGGAATGCCTACATCACAGAAAGCAAAGCAAAGACTGTTTGAAAAGAGTAAACCCCTATTCTATATGAATTACCAATTCTCAAACACATGAGAGAAGATCCATTTAAGAGCCTAAAATTGTTTCTTGTTCCTAAGGGTATGTGCATTTAAAATGAAAAAGCCTGGAGAAGATAATGTTAAAGAAATAGATCACACACTGATTTTATGTTGTTTTAGCATTTGACCTAGAATGGCAGGGCCGCATTTGGGGACTGTTCCAGCATCTTTTAGATCTTATCAGAGAGAGTGCCTCCAGATCCAGAAAGCTCCTCTTGGTACATTCAGGTTCAGGACAAGCAGCCACCCCGCCCGGGTACTGCCCTTGAGCTGGGGGTACCATTCACACAAACGTAATGCAATTGGCACTTCTTAGGGTTGGAGAGTGTACAACCTTCACAACTGTTGACCACAGGTCTGGTTGGGTGTTAATAACAAGCTTACTTGATCAAAAGGGATGTTCTCCATGAATTCCCAAATGGGAAGGTGTCATTGTCAGAGTGGGAAATAAAGATTAGCTTCTGACCGACCCACTTGGTTTGAGCCTCTCTTCTAAAGAGCAGCAGAGACAGCTATCTGCTTCCATGCAGGGTTGGGTAGGAGCACCATTTTTCCATACGTGAAATGAGGCCAATAGTTATTGACCTCACAGAGCTGTTGTAAAAATTAAATGGCATCAAGAGTGGGCAACCCCTATGCAGGGGTAAAGAATTGTCATAAGTAATGTGAAGAGGTTCACACAAGACTCCAATGAGGCTTGGATTTAGGTTTCCAACATAAAAAGACAGATGATCCACCAGGGATTGCAATCACCCATCTACATTCCAAGAGAGTGTCACTGCTATAAAACAAAAGTGTGAGGTCACTAAAGCTGTGGCTGTCCACCTTTCTACATATCAGGACAGATGGGGAGCTTTAAAAATAGATCAGTAAGTAGCCACTCCTCCAGAAATTGTGATTTAATTAGTCTGGGGATAATGCCCAGGCGTTATTTTTATTTTTTTTTTAACTCTCCAGGTAATTTTCATGCGCAGCCAGCATTGAGAACCACCACACTGCAGCATTGTTCCTCCAGTAGCTCAGCTACCTCCTGGGCCAACTGTGTCCACCTGGCTTAAAAAGGGGCCCAACTGAGAGGACAGAAGTGAGAGTGACAATCTCAAAAATAATATTCCAATATCTGTAGAGTGTGTTACAATCACAAAGCATCTGCACAGACTCACATTCATTTGGTTTTCACAAGAACATTGAGGGGCAGACATTCTCTCTACCATCCTCCTCTCGGAGTTAAGAAGCTCAGGGGCAGGACCAGAATCCAGAAGACCCTGCTCACAAGCCAAGAGCACAAAGGTCACAGTGTTGGAAAGGAGAACTCTGTGAGGCATCAGCAAGAGCCCCAGAAAGAGTCAGAAGACCTGAGTGTCTAGTTCTGGAAGTGGGATCTTAGACAAATCACATTCCCTCTCTATGAGGCACCTGGCACATTTATAACAGAAAGGGTCTGACCCCCTGAGCTCTAAGACCCCTTCCACTGGCATGCTATGTGTGACTTTCAAAACTTTAATTTCTCCAAGCCTCAAATTTTCTACCTGTCAAATCAGGAGAGGGCAATGGATTCAAAGAACAAGATCCGGTTCTGTAGTGAAACCATAATGCTCCCTCTCCCTGTAATTTTTGTCAGTAAAACACCTCCTGGTGTATCTCCTAGGTTCCCTGCATTCATTGGGTGTGAAGCAACTAAATTTTTCTGCCCAGCTGGCTGTAAGCCCAATCCTTCCTAAATGCAGACCCCAAGGTCCAGCTGCAGCAGGGGTGTTTGCGGTGGGGGGGGCGGTGGTAATGAGGAAGGGCATTTCAGCACAGATCCAAGACCTGAGATCCAATCATAGCAATCCACCTGAAATTGGAATCCCTGACTTTTGTATATATTTTGCACACCACACAGGATTCAAAAGAATGAGGGATCTGATTAACTGGCCATTAAAATCCCAAACCAAATTCTCCCCCATATATCTCCAAAGGATTGTTGTCAGGATCCCGAGATAATAGATAAAACAGTCCTTGCTTCCCACATCATTTCTCCAGCAGAAGAAGGTGAATTTCTTAGACGCTGATCCACCAGGCTCCAAGGCAAAATGAAGAATACCACTTATTCCAGGGATTCTCTTAGAAAGGCAACCTCATGTTTTAATCATGAGTTTCAGTAATTACCTAATTAGCATGGCATTTTTACCTCCCTGGTGCCACTGCTGTATGCTGAGCCTCAGAATCCTAATGGGAATTTCTCCTCCAGTCAAGTTCACTCCCGGCCTTTCAAGAAAATGCTCAAAATGGTTTTGTCATTCACTCTGTTTTTTGGTAAAGGGAGGCGGAAAGCAGAGCCAGGGGGAAGCCGTGGCCTCGTAGCAGAGAGAGGAGAGGAAGGGTTGTGGCACAGTGGTCAAAGACCATCAGCTTTGGAACCAAGCACTCTGGGCCAAATATAGGCTCTGCTCTGTACTAACAGACTATATTAGTCCTTTCGGGCTGCTATAACAATACCATAGATGGGGGGCGGGGCTTGTAAATAGCTGAAGTGTCTTTCTCACAGTTCTGGAGGCTGGAAGTCTAACATGGAGGCACTAGCAGAATCCATGTCTGGTGAGGTCCTGGTTCATTAGGTGTCTGTCTTCATGCTGCATCCTCACATGGCAGAAAAGGCAAGGGAGCTCTCTGGGGTATCTTTTTTAAGGTACTAATCCCATTCATGAGGGCTCCACCCTCGTGACTTTGATCAGCTCCCAAAGACCCCACCTATTATTAATACCATCACATTAGGGGGTAGGATTTCAACACATAAATTTGAGAGGGATACAAACATCCATAACACTGAGTATGTGACTCTAGGCAATTTAATTGTATTGGCCTTTGTTTTCTTGACCATAAAATTGGGGTGACAGTAGAATGTCTCTTCTCCAGTGGTGTGAAGACTGCTTAAGATGCTGTGTGTCCAGCATCTAGTACAGCACCTAGAATGTGATCCACATTCAATCGATTTAGTGACTATTTGAGTTTTCAATTAGCCATTTACTAATGGGTGGGCAATATACCTGGCCTCTCTCAGCTTCAATTTTCTCTTTGGAAAACAAAGATAATATCTACCTTGAAGGGTTGTCATGAGAACTAGAAAAAGACTAATATTGTATCTCACACTTAGAAGGTGCTCAATCAGTATAGCTATTATTAAAGTGGTCATAAAACTTTGGGGAAATTAAATGTAGGTCTTCATTAGGAAGTATTTTAGGATAAGCTTTTTAAAAGCTTCTGTTCTACAATAAGCCATTCAAGAGAAGAAACTGTGTCTCTTTTTATCTCTGCACTCCCAGTGCCTGATGCCTGCAGCAGAGTACACACTCAGCAAAATTTTTTTAAGTGAACTAGACAAACTCCCTAGCTCATCCCTCAAGCTTGACTTTATGGGTCAATTATTCCGAATTTTCCAAAGCAAAGAGACATTCATTAAGATACTGTTTCTCAAACTCCTGTGTAAACTTCCTTTAAATGTGGTAAGGATAATGTAGTTTCCTCTTGCAAAATATGGACAAGAAAAAGCTCCAGACCTTCCATTAATCTCATAGTATTTCTTCTGACTGGACCTCCATCCTCCCTCCCTTCTTCTGTCCCACATCTGTTCCTTCTTTCATGCCTCAACCTCAATAAATTCTTTCCTGAGCATTGATGAGCCCATGCATGCTCACTGTCTTCAGGACATCACAGAATCAAGGCATCATAAAGTCATGTGAGTATTTTAAAGGTCATCTAGAATAACCACTCGTCAGATGCAGTAATGCCCTCCACAAATGCTCCTGCTAAGTGCTCATCCAGATTGGGTGAAATACCTTGGAGGACAAGAAACTCACCTTCACATCAGGTGGTCCAACCCATTTTTGGTCAGCTCTCTTAGAACGTGACATTTAACCCAGACCTCTCCCTCTTTAGCTTCTACCACTTTCCTGGGCTGTAGTTTAGCCTTTTGCAGTATGGGAGGACTCTGCTTTCTATATTACATACCTTGAATTTAACTTACGGTGCATGTACATCCTATCCTCATGACCAGATTAAAAGCTTCTAGCAGGCAGTCACCATGTTTTATGTTCTTTGTGCCCAATAGGTGCTTAATAAATACATACTAAATAAAAGTTGGAAACACTTCTTTGCTATGTTGTCTCCTTCCTCTTCGTCAGATGTATCCCATTGGAGCCACCATAAACAATTCCTTTTTCTCCTCGGGTGCTTAACAACAGAGTCACGTAATGCTGAGTAAATGGAAAGAGAAAAGGAAGGAGGAAGAAACATTTTTTAAAATTCCATCTTCAGGTGTACCAGGAGGCAATTTTCTTTTGCAGGCACATTATTTGCAACCCTGACAGTCACATATCAAAGTAAGGAACAATCAAAGTGCTGTCCATTTCCCTCCCAATATGCATGGAGCAAGTTTAACAGAAAGGAGCTCACGTTATATCCTGGTGAGCTATGAACAAATGGAAAAAAGTAGAATATATCCCTAATTGCTGTTTGCTTGGATTATTTCGAGAGTGGTCAGAGGGCTTTCCACTTTGCTGAGTGCTTTATACAATACATCCAAATTTCCACTGAATATTTAAATGTTTGGTCCACATTCAAGTGTTTGACAGCTGGTTGTCTTTTCTTTTTTTTAACCAAAAGAAAGGGTCCCACACTTCCTGTAGAATATTGAGCACAGAGATATTTGACTAATTTAATACTGTTTAGGGCAAAGGAACCCAAATCTGGTCAGATTTACAAAATATTCTGATTTTTTTATATAAGAATGCTTGGTGTTTTGTTTTATATGGGTGCTGGGGAAGTGATGTGACCAGAGCCTGTATTCTTTAAATTATGCAAATACTGAGCATCTGATCATATCTCTTTGTGAGAGAATATTAAAATGGCACTTTTCTATTGTCTCAAGTTGGATTGAAGCCCGAGGGTTCAGAACAATAGATGCCAATTACACCCACATTATAGAGCAAGGCCTAGGTTTGCAAAGAAGATTGTCCAGAGTGAGGCTTGCAAATCTCAGCCCAATAGGCTCAATCAGCCAATCGAGGACTAATAAGGAAAGCTTGATGGATCCTGGCTTATTTTTATGTGTGAGGTAGCTTCAGAAGAAACATCTAAAGGGCTTGGCGCTGGCCCCCGGAATCTGGGAGAACACAAAGGCAGTTAATTGAAGCATGCCTGAAAAAGTCTGAAAACAAGAATCTGGCCAGCCTAAAGGCAGACTGGAGAGTAAGTGAGGCTTTTGACAAACAATTGCACTCTTGTTTAATAAGACAGTAAGCCTGGCTCCTGTAAGCTGTGCAGCCCCAAGTTTCCTTGCAAAGGGTTTCATCCAAAATGACCACTTGGGGTGGAGGGTGAGCCCAGCAGAAAGAGGCTAAATGTTAACTGGCAGAAGTTAGGGATTGGAATTAGGGGTGAGGGAGATCGTCAGTGCCCAGCCAGAGAAGCACTGCTGACAATGAGGAAACTGCAGGAATGTTAAAGAAATCTCTCAGGAAAGGGAGAGGCTCGGCCCTCCCCTACCTCCAGTTCTGGAGAAGTCAGAGGTAGTCCAATCACTGGGCAAGAAGGGGGGAGAGAAAAGCAACATGGGGAAGCAGATGACCACATCTTTCCAGAAGCAGGTTCAAAGCCTGCTTTAGGCCTTGGCTAAGAGAAAGAGAAAACTTTATAATGGGATGAAAATGTGGAGTTTGATATTAGACTGAACTAGACATTTCACAACCTAAAAGAAAAGAGATAATTTATTCATATCTAAGAGGAACCAGAAAAGGAATGCTTCCCAGCCAAGGGCTCATCCAGAATCTAGGGGAAAATGATTCTGTGGAGCAAGTTTAACAGAAAGTGGTAAGAAAGAATACAGTTGCTTTCTACTTGTACCCCACTGAGTCCAGCTAGCAAAATACATTAGTTATAAGTATCTTGCTTTAAAACAAACAATAAAGTATTACTCTTAAGGTAAAGCCTCAGGGGTGTCTGGGTAGCTCAGTTGGTTAAGTGTCTGACTCTTGATTTTGGCTCAGGTCATGATCTCAGAGATAGGGCCCCATGTCAGGCTCTGTACTCAGCTGGGAGTCTGCTTGAGATTCTCTCTCTCCCTCTCCCTCCATCCCTCCCCCTGCTCATGCTCCCTCTCTCTCTTATAAATACATACACATACACATAAATTCCTTAAAAAAATAAAAAATAAAGCCCCATGCCCTCGCATGGCATGTGCTTATACATCTGGCTCCTGCCAAGCTTTTGAACTTCATTTCATGCCACTCTCCCCCTCACTCATTACCTCCAGCCACATGCCTTCCTCACAGGTTCTCAGAAAGTTTATAAACAGCTCATCATCTCAGGCACACACTCTTTCCTCTGCCTTGCAATTGTGTGCCTCCTCTCATCCTCACCTGGCTAATTCCTTCTGTTCCAAGAGTGCTTTAGTTATAAGCAACAGAAACCAACAGAAACATTTTTTTTCAAAATTTTATTTAATTCTAGTTAGTTAACATCTAGTGTAATATTGGCTTCAGGAGTAGAATTTAACGATTCATCCCTTACATATAACACCCAGTGTTCATTATAACAAATGCCCTCCTGAATCCCCATCACCCATTTAGCTCATCCCCCATCCATTGCCCACAAGCAACCCTCAGTTTGTTCTCTATTGTTAGAAACCAGCAGAAACTTAAACAGGAAATGAATTTATTGGGAAGATACGAAGTAGCTCACACAATCAAAGACAACCAAACAAATGGTTTAAAAACACAGGTGGAAAAGAACAGAAGCCCAGGAAGCCTAAGAGATTACGATGGCAGGAACTGATAGATGGACTATTATGGAAGATGGATCATCCTCAGCTATTTGTTTTGTTTAATCTGCAGCATGTGCCCAACCCTTACTAGGGGAGGGCAAAGTCCAACGAGGGAGCAGAAATTCCTCCAAAGAAAAGCAGGACACAACTAACACAATAATACGAGGCAGGCAAAACAACCAAAATCCATTCCATTTAAGGATCGCTTTAAATGTTGCTTGCTCTGCTAGTTAGTAGTCAACAGACCCTTGAGCAGGTTACTTACAATATCCGTGTTTCAGTTTATTCATGCAGAGATCATAAAATACCTACTTCATAGGTAGTGGTGACGATTAAATTAATGGATATATGTAGCCCACTGAATACAGTGCCTGCACGCAGTGTTAGCTAATATTATTTTTTAGCAAAAGTGTCCATGGCCTCCCTAGACTCTGGAGATCAATCCTTTATATTCATCCTTCCCATCTTGTATTTCTCCTCTGAACACTTAATCATAAGTGAACTTACAAAATTATTTCTGTAATTTTTATTTAAATGTGTGTACCCCATCTACACCATAAGTGCAAAGCAAATCTTTATCTTCCTCACCTTGTATTCCCAATGCATAGTACGTAGCAGAGTGTAGTAAGCCAAGTAATAGCCCCCAAAGACATCTAGGTCCTCATCTCTGGAACCTGTGACTGTGACCTCATTGGCAAAAGCCACTTTGAAGATGTGCTTAAGTTAAGGATCTTGACATAGAAGATTATCCTGGATTATCTGGGTGGGCCCTAAATGTAATCACAATGTCCATATAAAAGGGAAGGCAGAGGGAGATCTGGCTACTGAAGAGGAGAAAGCAATGTGACATCACAAGCAAACGGTTGGAATGATGCAGCTTCTAGCAGCTAGAGAAGATAAGGAAGAGACTCCAGAAGAGACCGGCCCTGCCCAAACCTTGACTTTAGTCCAGGGAAACTGATTTTGAACTTCTGGCTTTCAGAAATATAAGAGAATAAGTCTGTGTTGCTTTAAGCCACCAAGTTTGTGGTAATTTGTTACAGCAGCCATAGGAAACTCATACACAGGCAATTAAGAAATTTGTTGAATGAATAAATGGGACTTAGAAAAGGACACAAAGAGTCTAAGTCAAAGCCAGCAAAGAAGCTGAAGTACAGGACTAGTCTTCATGACACACCCAGCTCTGAGCAATTTATCTTGGTCCCTCCATCCAACATTTCATTATAGGTGATCAATTAAACGCTGAACATTCCTGTATGCGTCAAGGTTCTTACTTGAAAACTTTAACAGTCATTATTGGCTGATGTAAGCAGGGAGACAAATTTATTTATCTAGACTCACCACAGTGACTGAAGAACCAGGTTCAAGGCCAGCCCTGTATGTGGTGCACTGCAACACGAAAGCCTTGCTGAAGCTGTGCAACCAGGAGCAGCATACAAAAGATGCCACATGGTTGGTCTAGGGAAGACACCATTGGCTCTGCCACCAAACACAGCCTTGCATCTTTAGCACAGCTATGAGCAAACACTGGCTGCCACCACTATCTCTGCAGCTTCTAGTCTTCCTCCTGCACCGCAGGCAGAGAGTTCCTCAAGAGTCCTAAGCAGCAATGAAGGCTAGGAAAGTAAGGGCTGGGCACTTGTAGCTTCTGTAGTAGGATGTAGCTCAGCATCCTAACTGGATTCAGAGTGGGGACAGAGATGCCCCAAACACAGGAAGAAAGGATTCAGGTAATGGGTAACCATAAAGGAAGGATGCATATGTACTACAATCTCATATCCAAAGCTTACAGTAAACTTATTTTCAAGCACCAGACTTCAACACGAAGTCACAAAATCAGAATGTGTCATCATGCATCTAATGACCTCCTATGTCCAATCATTTCTAAATTCAAATTGAAGCAAGTAACAGAACATAGGAGCTACTGAGGTTAAATATGCCCTCTTCAATCTCTAATTTGATCCCTAAATTAAATGAAAATGCCTTAAGGAATTTTGAAAGACTGATTTCCTTGGTCAGATCAACAAAGGAAATGATCAACAAAGAAATGCCTCGTTTTATTTCTCTATCACATGGTCCCATTAGACTGAATTCAAGTCACCTCAACTACCTGTCAAAAAAATAAAGGGGGGTGCCTGGGTGGCTCAGTCATTAAGCGTGTGCCTTCAGCTCAGGTCATGATCCCAGGATCCTGGGATCGAGCCCCACATCAGGCTCCCTGCTCCACGGGAAGCCTGCTTCTCCCTCTCCCACTCCCCCTGCTTGTGTTCCCTCTCTCGCTGTGTCTCTCTCTGTCAAATAAATAAATAAATAAACAAATAAATAAATAATCTTTAAAAAAATAAAATAAAGGAATTCTTATAGATAATAAATTTCTATCATTCTAAGTCACTCAGTTTCTGGTACTTTGTTATGGCAGCCCTGAATTCAGCAAAACTGCTGGCTAGAAAGCAATATACAAAAATCAGTTGTGTTTCTGTATACTAACAATGAACTTTCAGAAGGAGAAATTAAGAAAACAATCCCATTTTCAATGTCCTCAATAGAATAAAACACATCAGAATAAATTTAACCAAGGTAGTGAAAGAGAACAAATGTTAGAGAGGATATGGAGAAAAAGGAACTTTTTGTACTACTGGTGGGCATGTAAATTGATGCAGCCACTATGGAAAAAGAGTATGGAGGTTCTTCAAAATATTAAAAAATGGAACTACTATATGATCCAGCAACATCACTTCTAGGTACATATCCAGAGGAAATGAAAATAAGATCTCAAAGAGATATCTGCACCCCCATGTTCAGCATTATTCACAATAAACAAGAGTGGACACAATCTAAATGCCTATCATTGGGCAGATGAATAAATATAGTATATACACGCAAAAGGATATTATTGAGCTTTAAAAAAAAAATTCTGCCATTTGCAACAACATGGATGAACCTGGAGGACATTACACCAAGTGAACTAAGCCAGCCATAGAAGGACAAATAAATATTATATCATACCACTTATACGAGGAATCTAAAATAGTTTAACTCTTAGAAGCAGAGAGTAGAATGGTGACTGCCAGGGGCTGGTGGGAGGGGGAAACAGGGAGGTATTATCAAAGTGTACAGAGTTTCAATTTTACAGAAAAGTGGTGCCTGGGTGGCACAGTCGGTTAAGCATCTGCCTTCGGCTCAGGTCATGATCCCGGGGTCCTGGGATCGAGTCCCGCATCGGGCTTCCCGCTCAGTGGGAGTCTGCTTCTCCCTCTCCCTCTGCTCCTCTCCCACCCCACCCCATGCCCCCACTCATGTTTTCTCTCTCAAAATAAATAAAATATTTTTTAAAAATGTGTTCTTGTCACAACATAATAAAACTTATTATTATAAATAAAGAAGGCAAGAGGAAACTTGGAGGTGGTGGACATGTTTATGGCATAGACTGTGGTGATGGTTTCAAGGATGTGTACTCATCCCCAAACTCATTAAATATGTACAGATTTTACATTCAATCATACTTCAATAAAGTAGTTTAAAAAAAATAAAATCTGAAGACACAACTCACTCCACCATCCTCAACAAACACACAGAAGTGATACTATGATCACTAATATGGGCCCATACAAAATGTAAAATGTTGACTTGGTGCAGCTTTAATAATTACAAATTAGGCATTCTTGTTGAGTGACTAGAATCTCATGCTAAATCATTTAGAACATATTTGTAATTTGGAAAATTTATATCTAATGACATAGAGTTCCCAAAACACATTCTAAGTTACAAAATGTCCAGTACAAATGTCTACAGATGGCCCAGTCATTAATTCCACAAATATTTATTGAGAGAAGCTTTGTGTTAGGCATTGACCATGACAACAGATAAAGTTTTATATATTAATATTGCGAAATAAGAAAGATAAATTACATACTAAATGGAAACTTTTCTGCATTTAGACTGCTAGGCAATTACCTAATTCATTTTTTTACATTAAAGAGTTAGTTCATACCCATCTTAATCTATAAATCCAATGCATTGCTAACTGAACTCCCAACATAGTTGTTTTTTTTTTTTTTACAGAATTGATACATCAATTCTAAAATTCGTATGTGGGAGTAAAGGGCCAAAATAATAAAGATTATTCTGGGAGAAAGGATGGGAGACTTGCTTTACTAGATATTAAGATATATAAAGCCATAGTACTTAAAGCAGTATACTTTTGCTTCAAAGAGGACCAATATGCTAAGGGAACAGAATAAGGATGCCAGAAACAGAGCTGTGTACATGTGGAAATGTGATGAAAGACAAAACTGGTATTTTTGATTCCTGGGGAATGGATAGACTATTCAATAAATTATGTTGGAACCATTAGCTATCCATATAAAATAAATTATATCCCTTTATCATATACAAATTTTTTTAAGTTTCACATGGATGAGAGACCTAAACATAAAAACCAAAACTGTACGACTGTTAGAGAAAGTAAAGAGGAGAATGTCTTTATGCAAAAGGACGTGGGAAAGGAATTCTTAGCTAACACATACAGTTGACCTCAAAGATAAAATGTTTGCAAGACCAAAGCCACAATAAACAAAATTAAAAGCCAAGGAATAGTTTGGGAGCAGATCTTTGCAACATGTGCAATAAAGAATTAATTATATGAAAGAATGCTGTTAGGGAAACCAAGGCCCAGATGATCCAAGAACCACATATTCAAGATCAGAAACCTCCAGCTGACAGGGGTGGTCACTTCCTTCAGAGCTTGCTGAGAGGTGCAGTTTTAAAAGAACTGACATTATTATAACCCATAAACCTCTAATTTATATGTGGTTGGAAGGAAATTGTAAGTTGTCTTTGTTTGTAAATAAAGGCTATTCCCTCACCTCTCCCTTCTCTGTGAAGGAAGGGAAGGAGGGGCTTCTTCTCCCCCAAACCAAGAGAACACTAAGATAGTGACTAGTAAATTTCAACAATGCCTGCAAGAAGGTCATATTGCTTCCTGGTCATATTGCCACTGAACTTGATAATCTGCCTTGCTCTAACGGAGGAGCAGAAGAGAGGACGGGGAGCAATGGCAAGGTGGGTCACAGCAGGGCAAGAAGAAGGAAGGCTAGGACTACCCCCAGCCCTGCCCTGAGTTCAGGTTTCCGAAGGACTCAGATCTGGGGCTACAGTCTTGCTGGTGGCAGTTACATCAAGAGCCAAAGAGACACTCAACTCAAAGACATGCTCTGCAAAGCTGCCTATTGAGGATCAGGGAAAGATGCATCCAAACATGTAAGGAACAGCCCCCCACACACAGTACATTCCAAAGCAGCTTGAGAGGGAGACTGTCATCTGCTTGATCTGTCAGAGCCATGATCTTGCCCTGTGGAGCCCACAGGCATCAAGCTCAAACATCACTTAGAAAAGAACTAAACCTCAACCCTACAGAAGCGGTGGAGCAGGACAGTATCGGCCTCGCTCACCACTTCTGCCTGCCCAATATCACGCAGTGTGTGAGATGAGATGTGTCTCACACCCTGCCACGCACACTAAACCCCTAGTGCTGCAAGTCTCACCCATTCAGGAGAGAGATCTAGAGGATTTCTTAATCAAGTAAGAGACTGAGGTTTTAAAACACAGGGATAAATCTTAGACAATGCTACAAGTCTGTTCTAAAACAGAATGTGGCTGAAAAGTAATGAAGATGCTGAGATATTTTCTGGTGGGAAAGGAGACTTCAGTATAGTATAAATGATAGCAGTTAATAAGAAAAGCATTTGGGTTTATACCTTGATGAGTTGAGAGTCCTCACTAAAACACCAGTATATAAAGGATAATATATAAAGAATACTTTCTAATTAGTACAAAAAAAGAAAAGAAGAAATACCTATGAGAAAAAATGGGTGTCTTGATTACCTAAACATAATGGCTCAAACCAACAATAATAACTCCTTTGCCTTTGATTCTGCAGTTTTGGCAGGGGTCCAGTGGGGACAGCTTGCCTATGCTTCATGTGACATTTGCTATGGACATTCTAGTCCAAGGTGACTTTTTCACTCACATGTCTGACACTTCAGCTAGAATGGCTAGAACAGCAGGGAGGCTGGAAGGACATCTCTCTCCCACTCTCTCCTTGTGGCCTCTCCACGTGGCTAGCTTGGACTTCCTCACAGCATGGCAGTCTCAGAGTAGCTGGATCTCTTACACAGTGGCTGGCTTCCTCCAAAGAACAAAAGTAGAGCTTGCTTTATTGCCTTAAGCCCCAGACTGGCACAATGTCAATTCTGCCACATTCTATTAGAGTGACTTGCCGTCATTGTGCCAAGACATAAAGATGTTCATCACAGCATTGTTTGTAACATGAAAATACTGGAAACAACCCAGCTGTCTAATCAGTAGTGTTTAGATTAATAAAATATGTTATATTCATATAAGGAAGCAAAAGAGAATTAATAAACTGGGTCATTATTTATCAACAAGAATAGATCTAAAAGCAATGTTGAGAAAAGACAGTTGAAAAATCATACAATATAAAACAAATTATGTAATTTTTTAAAAAACACAATCTAGAACTACATACTTTTTTGTATATGTATAGTGAAAGTATTAAATTATTGTCTGTAAAGACACACACCAAAATCAAGATAGTGATTGCCTCCAGGAAGGAAGGGAGAAGCAATGTTCTAAGAAAAGGACAAAGTAGAATTTAACTTTATTTGTAATGTTTCAATTATTTTATCTTTTAAACCTGATGTAAATATGATGACATTTAACATTTATTGGTGGCTTTTTATATGAGTCTGAAATATTCTAAAGTTTAAATCCTCTTCAAAAAAAAAAAAAAAATTCAGAGTTAGTTTGTCTTAAAATTGCTAATCTAGGTGGGGAGCCCAAAATGGTTTAGTTGGGAAATTGTCAAAAGCTATAGAGGGTCCAAGATGTTATCTTACTTATAAGCTAACAATGTAGATTGCCACAGGTTCATGTATGCTAACAGAAGACATGAGACTCCTGGGTCAGAAACAAAAGACTTCATTACTCATGGTAAGAGCTACAAGCAGAACACCAGCATTTATGCAAGTTCCCCAAATCCCATTTCCCATAAGGCAATACAAAAAGGGTTATATTTAGGAGAGTGACACTGAGCTTATAGAACGCTAATATTTTTAATGGGCGGTAGACTGCTTGGCCTGCACTCTAGACACTATGTCTCTCTTCCATGGCTGTGGGCAAATCTGCCCTTTTCTCTAGCCAGAGATTTTATCTTCCAAGACTGATCACTGTACTACAAGCATCCTTGAAAAGATAACCCAGGATGAAAACAGCCAAAGACGGCTCATAAAATTTTCAGAAATACAAGTGACCTATGGAGCACTGTCTCCTAACAGGACACTTGCAATATGTAAAGACATACTCCACTCTAATAGCAATAACATAGGACTAATTATTATATGTGTTGAGGACCTATACTTAAAGTTTTAAAATGTAATACAGTATTTTGCCTGTTCTAACTACAAACCTCTATAAGCTGAAAACCATAAAATCAGAAGAATGAACCTTTAACACACCCAGGTCAGTATGATACTAATGACTATGAATAAAGCTATCTTGTAACAAAATAATAAAATAGCTTTGTACCACAAATACAATGTTTCTTAAAACATTAAATGTCACTTTAAAATGTTATCAGGAAAGAAAAAAACAACTACATAAGACTAGAATATTTAAAGGTATTCTAGCTCATAAATATGCTGAACCATAAACAAGGTACCATGGCATAAAATAAAATGAGCTATAGATATGATTTAGAATTAACTTCAGTACACATTATGGTGCATAATAGCTGCTGGAATCTTTAAACAACTCATAATGTATGTTTTACTACTTGTATTATGTTAATACAATAATATTCAAAATACCATACAAAGTTTTTTTAAAGGCCTACATTGAAATTCCAAGAAAGTCATCCTGAATTTTGACATAAGAAAAATGATAATGTATGGTTATATAAAACTTTTCAGTCTATAAAAGACAAAGCATTTTATATGCAAAATATTAAAATGCTAATTCTCAAACAACTTAGAAGCAAAAAAAAAATAGTGTTAAGACCTATACTATGTACCGGTCTAACTACTAAGGGCTTCTTAGTCCACAGTGGGTGCTCATTACAATATGATTATTATAGTGTCCGAACATAGGATCAGTGTGTAAAACAGTGGGAAGAGCACAAGTGTTGAATCCTAACTTTGCCAGGTTTGAATCCCAGCTCTGCCACTTCACAGCTCTATGCCCATTAGCAAGCCACAACTTCTAGAGCCTCAGTTTTGTCACCTGCAAAATGAATAGAATAATATCTAAATTATATTCAAAATGGTCAGCACTATGTCTGGCACATAATAGTTTTCAATGTTAGTTCTTTCAATTCTGAAGTCTTTTTACTTCATGTTTTAAAATCTTAGTAAGTAGACAAAAGAATACAGGTCAGTGTGTCTTTGAACTTCAGTTTCTTAGATGCCAGTAATCTTCCTTCATAACAGTAGGTCAAAGAGGGCTATGACTGATTGACCTTTATGGGGGAAAAAAATTCATGTGCTATCCCTTACTTAAGTTCCAGGAGAAACATGTGTATTATGTAAGTTAAGCCATTTTATAAAACATCTAAAAAATAGAAAGAAAACATGTTGCATTATCTTTTCCATAAGTAATAAGACAAAAACCAGTATTTGGCTTTGCTAATAGAAAGAATTCCAGGCCAGAAATTAGCACGAATGAGTTACAGTTCCACTTACTCCTCTAATTAGCTGTGTGGTCTTGGGAAACTCATATACTTCCTATTCGGAGGGCCTCCATTTATCTGTCAAAGAGAGTTTCATTTATTCTAATATTTATAGATTTTTTTTGTGTCAGGCTGAGGCATTTTTAAAATATAAATCAGGGGCAATCCTTGCCTGTAGCTGATACTATTAGTTTCCTTTCCTATAGCCATTGGTTCTTCTGCCCCAAAATCTTCCCCAGGTGAAAGAAAGAGAAAATGAAAAGAAAGAAAGAAAGAGAGAAAGAGAAAGAGAGAAAGAGAGAAAGAGAGAAAGAAAGAAAGAAAGAAAGAAAGAAAGAAAGAAAGAAAGAAAGAAAGAAAGAAAGAAAGAAAGAGACAAGAGAAGAAAGAAAACCCTATTTTGTTCAACTTCATTGTGCCCAGCTCCAAGAGATAAATCATGACAATTATTCCTTTGCCAAATACTCTTTTAAAAATATATATTTTATTTATTTACTTGAGAGAGAGAGCATGTCTGCACAAGCACAAGTTGGGGGGAAGGGGCAGAGGGAGAAGAAGAAGCAGATTCCCCACTGAGCACAGAACCCCATGAAGGGCTCGATGCAGGGCTCAACACAGGGCTCAGGACTCAACACAGGGCTTGATCCCAGGAACCTGACATCATGACCATAGCAGAAGTCAAGACACTTAACCAACTGAGCCACCTAGGCACCCTGCCAAGTATTCTCTTTTCCAATCTCCCTCACATCCAGGAGTGGCTATGCAGTCCAGTTCTGATAAGTAAGGCATAAGGGAATATGAAGTGAACTTCATATTCTCTTCATAAATTCTCTTCACTAATAAAAGGAGACCTCGTTCCCACCTACTCCCCGCCTGCCTGCTTGGGATGTTAGGGATACAGTGCCTGGAACTGTGGCAATCACTCTGTGACCATGAGGATACAAACACGAGGAAAATGAATCAATTCATTTAGGATGATGGAAAAATCTTGGGTCTTTAATACTACAAATGAGCCACTGAATATTCCTTCACAATTTTTATTAAATAACATACATCATTATGATTTAAGTTACTGTTAACTGTGTTATTTCTTACTCACAGCTAACTGTATTCCTATTCGATACGCTGCATTCATGCAAGTTTTCTATTGATAGAGGAGGCAGACAAATCATTAGAAAAGTGCTGTGGAATTAAATAATTGCTCTAATGTAGGTAGATATAATTATTTCTGTTTTACCTAGCTGACAGGTTGCTGCAAGGACAAAGAAAATAAGTATGAAAAAAGCATGCAGCTCAATGTAAGAGATCAATTAGTATTAAAATATGAGTTGCATCAAATATCTAGAAATGCCAAAACCCTGTAAGAGAGGTATAATAATAATAATAATAATCACAGCTAACTCGTTTATTTAAAGAATATCTGTATGTATTTGCCACAACAAAAATAATAATGAGTTGGAGTTAAATGATCAGAATTTTTGAAAATGCTTCATAGAAATTACTTTCCCTCTATGATGGAGGATATTAACATTGGTTTTTCTGATAGAGTCTTTTTTTTAAGTTTTTTTTTAAATTTATGTATTTGACAGAGAGAGACACAACAAGAAAGGGAACACAAGCAGGAGGAGCGGGAGAGGGAGAAGTAGGCTTCCTGCCGAGCAGGGAGCCGATGCGGGGCTCGATCCCAGAACCCTGGGATCATGGCCTGAGCCGAAGGCAGATGCTTAATAACTGAGCCGCCCAGGAGCCCCTGATAGAGTCTTTTTTAAAAGTAAGTGCATTTAATGGATATCTCTCCCTTCCCCTGAATGCTTCATTGTTACTGTATTTGACATATAGGATTTGGGATAAGTGTGTGTGTGTGTGTGTGTGTGTGTGTGTGTGTGTGTGTGTGTGTGTGTTAAGGACACTTAACATGGGGGGTGCCTGGGTGGCTTGGTCAGTTAAACGTCCAACTCGAATTCAGCTCAGATCATGATCTCAGGGTTGTGGGATCGAGCCCCATGTCAGGCTCTGCGCTCAGTAAGGAATCTGCTGGAGATTGAATCCCAGCTCTGCCACTTCACGGCTCTCTCTCTCTCTCTCTCTCTCTCTCCTTCTCCCTCTGCTCCTCCCCCAGCTCATGCATGCTCTCTCTCTCTCTCTGTCTCATTTAAATAAATAAATATTTTTTAAAAAAGAACACTTAACATGGGACCTATTCTCTTAACAATTTTAATTATATAATACATTATTTTTGACTATAGATACAATGTTGTACAGAAGATCTCTAGAGCTTATTTGTCTTACTTAACTGAACTCTATGCCTCCACATTGCCCTCAGCCCCTGGTAACTGCCATTCCAGTCTTTGACTTTGTAAGTTTACAATTTTAGATACTTCACATAAATGGAATCATATAGTACCGGTCTTTCTGTGTCTGGCTTATTTCACTTACTATGTCTTCAAAGCCCATCATGTTGTTGAATATTACAGAATTTCCTTCTTCTTTAAGGCTGAAGAGTAGTCCATTGTATGCATATATCACAGTGTCCATTTGTCTGTTAATGAACATTTAGGCTATTTCCACATCTTGGTTATTGTAAACAGTGCTGCGATGAACATGGGAGTGCTAACATCCCTTCGAGATCCTGATTTCAATTCTTTTGGATATACACCAGAAGCGGGCTTATGGGTCAAATGGTATTTCTATTTTTAATCTTTTGAGGAACCTCCATACTGTTTTCCACAGTGGCCGCACCGTTTTGCATCCCCCTGCCAAAGTGTACAAGACTTCTAACACTTGATCCTCACCAATACTTGATCACAACTAACTCTTACAGGCCCTGATCTAAGGTCTCTACATATATTAATTCATTTAATATTCCAAACAACCCCATGAGACCAACTCGATGATTATGTCCATTTGATAGGGGAGGACTGTGATGCCCAGGCAGCAAAAGCTGCACAGAGAGTCAGTCGCCGGTATTTGAACCCGGGCAGTTGTATGCAGAGTTGACGGACTCAGCCACCACACTCTACTTCCATTCTGCAAAGCTGTTCTTTAAAAAAAACAAAAACAAAAACAAAAAAAAAACTACTTGTCCTACTTATTTTCTAAAAAAACAAGAATTAACCTCTAACTCTAAGAATAGCCAACTCCTTCCAGAGGCAGTTAATATCAGAGCCTTGTAGTCCCCATTATGTGCTGATAAAATGGCTTTGGACAAAATGGTTAAGTGTGAATTATCCTGCCTGTTATGAAGCAGCAAAGAATCCATACTGCACACATTTCATGAAGGAGTAATTAACTCTAAGAGAATTAATCAAATGCATATAAACCATGTGCCCTGTTCTCCCATGCTATCTGTGCAAAGTTTGGATCCTGTTCTGAAAGTTGCTAGCGTGTGGGGCTGACATAGAGCCGCACAGCCCTGGGGCCACCAGTGTGACTGGAGTCATACAATGTTGCGGCCCTGCTGACAGCCGCTTTGCTCAGTCTTGCTTTCTCACCATAGTCCTCAGACTTTCCTGGTACTTCGAAAATAATTGAAGTGCTCAGCCAAGTATTCTAGAAGCAAAATAAAAGCTAAACACATTCATGCACAATGTACAACGTATGCGCGCGCACGCGCACACACACACACACACGTCCACATGACCACAATGGCACACTGGTTGTGTTTAAGCCTTTCCCCACTTGTAAATGGAAACTCAGTCTATCTACATAAGGAATAGACCAAAGGCCATCTTCAGTGACATTACCATCTGGACTCAGCCCTCTAAAGAGGAGTCATTAAAATACTTTATTAGAATCTCAATACTATTCTGATTTCTTAGCCAGTTAGGACAAGTTCAGCATGTTTCTCAGGAACATAGAGTAACACAAAGCAATTAGAGTTTTGAATCAGCCAATAAATGTGATAGCTCAATTGCTAAGTGCATTTGCCCCTTTACTAAATGTTGATTCTGTGACAGGTATTGTGCTGAGTGCTTTATAGACATGATTTCATTTCATATTCTCTAGGCAAGTGACATATGCATATGATTCCAGTAGAAAAGTTGAAGCTCAAAGGAGCTAGTAAGTTGCAGCAAATGATGTTGGCTGTCTACCTCTTCTTTTCTAACAGAGTACTGGTTTTGTTCAGGTATCCACTCCTCCCTCAAATTATTCAGAGTGACCTGAATCTCAATCTCCCAGAGAAATGTGTTTTAGTTTGAGTTAATCATTATAATCTCATTCCCCTGTCATAATTGGTTTAAAAATGGGCATGTAAGTATGCAAACCTATCCTGGCCAATGAAAACTGGGGAGACGTTTGCTGTGGAGCTTTCCAGAAAGGTTGTTCACTCCTACAGAAGAGACACAGGAATAAACTAGTCTCCCTTATCCCTCTGGAGATGCCCATGCCTAGCTATGGTACCCAGTACTGCTGCTCCATCTTTTACCCACCGGAAATTAAGCCAACTGCCTGGGAAGGGCAGAACCAAGAGAATCACAAAGAAATGGAGCTAGAGCCCTGACATAGTCAGCCTGCAGCCTATCTTGCTTCAGTATTTCTTGATATTTAAGACAATAGTCTTACCCTAAAATCCATGTCTAATGCTGAAGCCTTAACCATGACACTATATTTCCTGTGAATCTGAGGCATAGCCATCACATTTCCTCCCATTTCTCCCAACTAACCACACACATACACATGCTTTTGTCCAAGTCTATGAAACACAGCCCTCGATTTGTCTTCTTCCTCCCAACCAAGCACTCATATTCCCAACTACTTGAGCTTACCCAGAAATTAGCCTATTTTGTGGAGCCAGAAACAGATTTAGCTCTCATTAACCAGGCCCAGTTCAAAGTACAAGCCTCATCTGGATTCTCTCAGTCACTAGAATGGCTACATCTTAGAACCACCACCAATACCACCACCAAGGACTGATCGTTACCATCTCAGATGTACTTACATTTTTTAGCCTATGCATGCAGGTGTCATTCAGCCTGTATCTGCCACCATTGTTTGAATGCCCTGCTAGTTCCTACATTGTCCTTCAACTCAGATAATCTAGAGCTTTTTCCCAAATGAAATATTTAGCTCCACTACTACATGCTTTCTTTAGAAAACTGAAATATCAACTCTTAGAGCTGCTGTCACTTGAAACAATATCAGGAAGAAGTAATAGAGGAAAAGAGCCTAGGCTGGTAACCTTGTTATCAGGAAGTACCAATGTTAAAAATAGAGCTACCCTATGATGCAGCAATTGCAGTACTAGGTATTTACCCAAAGATACAGATGTAGTGAAAAGAAGGGGCACCTGCACCCCAATGTTCATAGCAGCAATGTCCACAATAGCCAAACTGTGGAAGGAGCCAAGATGTCCTTCAACAGATGAATGGATAAAGAAGATGTGGTTCATATATACAATGGGAATATTACTCAGCCATCAGAAAGGATGAATACCCAACTTTTACATCACCATGGATGGGACGGGAGGGGATTATGCTGAGTCAAATAAATCAAGCAGAGAAAGACAATTATCTTATGGTTTCACTCATATGTGGAACATAAGGAACAGCATGGAAGACCATAGGGGAAGGGAGGGAAAACTGAAGGGGGGAAATCAGAGAGGGAGACAAACCATGAGAGACTCTGGACTTGGGGGAAACAAACTGGGAGGGTTACAGAAGGGAGGGGGTGGGGAGATGGGGTAGCCTGGTGATGGGTATTAAGGAGGGCACATGTTGTGATGAGCCCTGAGCATTATATGCAACTAACGAATCATTGAACACTACTACATCAAAAACTAATGATATACTATATGGTAGCTAACTGAACATAATAAAATAAATGAATAAAATAAAAATAATTGACTAAATACCAGGAAAAAAAATAATTACCGATGTCCCTTTGAAGCATTAAGACAGCACCCACTGCTGTTCAAATAAGGAAAGGAAACTAGTATTAACTGAGCATCTGTGCCAGGCTTTTGTTAAACTTTTTAGGTTACCTCCCATTACACTCACAATTATCCTAGAAGATAGGTATTGCTAGTCCCTCAGTTGATAGATGAGGAAATGGAAGTAATGTTAAGTAACTGCCTTTAGGCAATACAACTAGTAAATTTAGAGTGAGAATTGGAACCCATAGCTGCGGCTGATCTCTGCAGAGAAGAAGGCCATCCATTAGTACTCTGATCCGCTCCAGCATCTTTCTTCAATTAAATAAGTACACCTGCTGAGTCTTAGCTCTGGACTTTGATGTGATATCTTAGCTAGACATGGTACCTGTGCTCTTTCTGCCTGACATGCTTCTCAGTACGTTGCTGAGGGGGGGAAGCATAATAAGAAATTAGATATGACTATTGTAAAAGGTTTAATAATAGTCATGACTGCAGAGAAAGAAGTAATCTGCATCATTTTCTACCTTAAAAGAAAGTGTGGGTCAGGAAATAGCTAAGGTTAAACTAAGTCTGGGGCTCATCATAATTCAGTACCATATGCAGCAAAAGAGGGGCAATAAAACTGAAATATGAGACAGACAAGAGATAAAGGGAGAAGAAAGAAAATGCTTAACTCCCAGGTTCCTCCAAAGGAATTTCAAACAGTCAAGGTTTTATTCACCCTTTCATTCAGGGCCATTTATCTCCTTTATGCCATCCAAGCTCCTTCCTGCAGAAAAGCCATTCTCTCTCATACCTGACAGTGCAAATTACTTCCTCCAAGGGGCCCAAACCAGTTTAACTGGTTCAACTGTGGCTTTATTGACACAGGTATCAACCACCCTTCTAGGAAGCATTTCATGGAGCATAAGGTAGGGGCTGACCACTTCCTTCTTCTGATAAGAGGCCAAGCAACACCTAAGACCAGGCAGGATGTGGCATCAGACTCATCTGTATTAGTTATGCAAGCAAAAATTGTTTCCATTTTACTAATACCACAGGGAGCACTTTAAACCTAAGGAAGTGGAGACTCTGGTAAGAAGCTGATTGTGACTCTACATTCTTACCTGATTTATAGAAACATCTCTGGAGTGGTCATCAGGCTTGAGGAAGGGATGTTGGGAACAAAATGGAGTGAAATAGGAGTATGTTGTAAGGACAGGCAATGATGGAGGTTGCCCAGGAATACACATTAAAGACAAAGACGAAATTTCTGGAAGAGAATAGTGCATTATATGAATTCACCAAACACATTCAACCTATTGTTAAGCCAAGCTGCACATTTATATGAATATCCCAGAGCAGCCTTAGAGGGTTTCCCTAGCGTTCACATGCTAATGGATCCCCATCTCCACCATTACCAGCCCCACTCTATGACCTTGATTGGACCATCTTGCCCTGTGCTTATACTATTCTCTGATAATTATACTATTATTATAATTATATTATTACCATATTATATCATTATATATTACACTATTATAATATATATGTTATAATATTATACTATTCCTTGATCTGTACTGTGTGAGGGTACCACAAATTTCACACCCCTAACAAGCATATGAACAAATGTCAGAATCCATGTTTCCCCCAAAATGAACCTAATTCCGTGTTTGGATTTTAGTAGGAAAAAAGAACTACTTTTATACTCTTTTCCAAAGACATTTTGTCTTCTGCTTGAGAAAGTTGTCCTCCTCAGTGGAGTAGAAAGAACAGAATATCTACCAACGCTGTCAGACCAGCCAACCCAACCAAACCAACCACTGTGGTATTTATCCACAGGGTGACAGATGTCACAAGCTGACATACACCCTCATTCCCAGAATTAAAACCCAAATTGATTTATGAGAGTCAGAAGAACCTATATTCAACAGTTTGAAACGAAAGAGTAACTTTCCATGGTGGGATGCTAACTGGTATTACTGAAAGGAGTTCAAAAGTTAACTACATTTGGGAAATGCTGAGTTAAAGAAATAATTTTTTTCAAAGCACTTCCCAGAGACTTTAACCTGTTCATCTGCATTGTAGTTTTCCCAGATGGGTGGTATATTATGTAGAATTATAAAAATAAAAAGTCCCCATTTGGAAATTCTTTCAAAATGGAGCAAATTTCTAGATTATGTCCTACCCTGGGAAATGACTGTACATGATCCAGAGAGAATATTATTGTCTTGAAGCTTGCACTTAGCCAGATGATAAAAGGTATCATCACTGACAAAACAGACAAACCAAGACAGGGGAGCTAAGAGGCTTTCATACCTATGATTTTTGTGACTCAGTTAATGTTTGTTGTTGTGTCAAGTGGAGATATAATAATATTTAAACAGAAGACTGTGACTATAATGTGAAAGTAGAGGAGATTGACTAAAAGATGGAGACAATGACAGCCCTTACTACAAATGAGGAACAGGAGTTTCCTTTTGTAAAACTCACTAGAATTAAGGCCTCTTTGAGGAGATACTGCTGCATGTAGTCACAGAATTAGACAAAAGGTGATTTATCACAAAGATACTTTTATACAAATTATCCTTTCTGAAAAAAAAATCATATCCTAGACATGAGTAAGAAGATGGCGGAGGAGTAGGAGACCTAGATTTCGTCTGGTCTCAGGAATTCAGCTGAATAGGGATCAAACCATTCTGAACACCTACGAACTCAACAGGAGATCGAACAGGAGAGTAGCAACAACTCTCTGAACAGAGAAGCGACCACTTACTGGAAGGTAGGGCGTGCGGAGAAGTGAATCCGAGGCGATATTCGGGAGGATAGACGGCGGGGGAGGGGCCTCCGCCGGCCGCTTCTGGCAAGTGATAGAGCCGCGGAGCACAAAATCGGACCTTTTAGAAGTCGGCTCGGCTGAGGGACGTCGCTGCAGTGGCTAAGCGGGCGGTGGAATCCTCCCGGGACAGTGTGGTCTCAGGACCCTTGGGGTCACGGAGAGACCGGGGGTGCCTGAGTGCGGCAGAGCTCCCAGGTATCAGAGCGGGGAAGCCAGCTGCAGAGACGGAGCAGAGTCGCGGGCTCTCAGCTCGGGGTTGCCATAAACTGTGATCTGCGGCCCAGTCGGGGCACGGCTCCCCCAACAGGGACCCAACAAGCAGCAGATCCGGGGAGACTCCCCTTCCTTTCTGGGGAGGAGCGGTGCGGGAACGCACTGCAGGGATCTGCTGGGTTTGGAGACTCCCCACGGGGTCGGGTGCCGGAGATAGCAACGCTCGATCACAGGCCGGGTGAGCACGGAGTGCGGCCCGAGACCGGGGACACAGGAGTGACTGCTTTTCTCTGGGGACACACTGAGGAGCGGGACCCCGATTTCTCAGCTCCTCCGGGTGGAGATTGGGAGGCCACCATTTCTGCCCTGGTCCTTCAAAGCTGTACCGAGAGCTTGCAGGGAACAAAACCTCCTGAGAACAAACCGGAGCAGCTTCCTTAGCCCGGACCGACAAGGGCGGGGCAATTCCGCCTCCGGCAAAGACATTTGGAAACCACAGCAACAGGCCCCT
>NW_027397083.1:7719992-7749767 GCF_003265705.2 Callorhinus ursinus | reverse complement strand
GAGATCACAACCAACACCAAAGAAATACAAACAATTATAAGAACATAAGACAGATGTTGGCGGGGATGCGGAGAAAGGGGAACCCTCCTACACTGTTGGTGGGAATGCAAGCTGGTGCAACCCCTCTGGAAAACAGTATGGAGGTTCCTCAAACAGTTGAAAATAGAGCTACCATACGATCCAGCAATTGCACTACTGGGTATTTACCCCAAAGATACAAATGTAGGGATCCGAAGGGGTACGTGCACCCCAATGTTTATAGCAGCAATGTCCACAATAGCCAAACTGTGGAAAGAGCCAAGATGTCCATCGACAGATGAATGGATAAAGAAGAAGTGGTATATATACACAATGGAATATTATGCAGCCATCAAAAGGAATGAGATCTTGCCATTTGCAATGACGTGGATGGAACTGGAGGGTGTTATGCTTAGTGAAATAAGTCAATCAGAGAAAGACATGTGTCATATGACCTCACTGATATGAGGAATTCTTAATCTCAGGAAACAAACTGAGTGTTGCTGGAGTGGTGGGGGGGGGGAGGGGGGGGGGGCCTGGGTGATAGACAGTGGTAGGGTATGTGCTATGGTGAGCGCTGTCAATTGTGCAAGACTGTTGAATCATAGATCTGTACTTCTGAAACAAATAATGCAACCTATGTTAAGAAAAAAGAAAAAGAAGATAGCAGGAGGGGAAGAATAAAGGGGAGTAAGTCAGAGGGGGAGACGAACCATGAGAGACGATGGACTCTGAAAAACAAATTGAGGGTTCTAGAGGGGAGGAGGTGGGGGGATGGGTTAGCCTGGTGATGGGTATTAAAGAGGGCACATTCTGCGTGGAACACTGGGTGTCATACACAAACAATGAATCATGGAACACTACATCAAAAACTAATGATGTAATGTATGGTGATTAACATAACAATAAAAAATTTTTTTAAAAAAGACTTGACCCATTTGTAATTGAATTGTCTCCCATCAAGTATGGGCCCCAATGAATGTATTTTAACACTGTTTCCTTCAGTGATACATGTATTAATCATTTTATCTCCCTACTACTTCCTCTATATTTCTATGTGTGACTCTGAATGTGTCCCCTTGCTCATTTAAGGTTGTATTTTCATTTCTTCCCTCTACCTTCTTGTCTTCCCTTCAACCCCTCCAGCCAAAGCCACCTATCCTGGCCTAAAATTAAGGAGTTTCTACAGAGCACAAACAGAAGCACCCATAAATAAAAGAAGTCTGTGTATTCTATTCATAGACTTTTGAGTGCTTGCTTTGGCAGCACATATACATAGACTTTTGAGAAAAGGGTCTGTTAGGAGCATAAGAACCCTTTAATCTACATCATTATTTTAAGCAAAGCTGACAGTGTTTTGACATGTTAGGTCCCAAATTACATTTAAAAGCACTGAATACTTAGTATTGTTTTATGTAAGTTAATATTATTTAGGTCAACTTTCAAGTTTTAAAATACTAATTAATATATTCCCTTTATGTGTGTCTTCTAAAGCTTTCCATGTTATTTAATGTAATTTTATTACCACTTAGAGTCATGGGTATTCCGGGGCCAAGCTCAGCCCTCTTCTCTTTATTTATACTTGAGAGAGTCCCATAGCATTAGAAACCATCTATACCCTAAAATCAAAGGCTACAATGGGGGCTATCAGGGGCTAAGGGGAAGGGAAAATGGGGAGTTATTAATCAACAGGCATAAGGTTTCAGTTGAGTAAGATGAGTAAGGTCTAGAAATCTGCTGTATAACATTGCACCTATAGTCAACAAGAAGGTACTCTTAATGTTTGTTAAGAGGATAGGTCCCATGTTAAGTGCTCTTAACACCATGAAAGTTTTTTTTTTTGAAAGATGATATCCATATGCTGATTAATTCCCTAACATTTATCTCTAAATCTAATCTCTCCCCTGAGTGTCTGGCTCATATCTACTTTCTCCCTGGACATCTCCATTCAGATATGAAATAAGCAACTTAAATGTAACAGGTCCAAAATGCAGCTCTTGATTTCTGTCCAGCATTAAACAGTTAAGCAGACATGTTAAGTGCAGTATTTTTTCTGAACATTTCATAAACTAGAGTGTGTTGTTAATTTTTGAGGTTTCCCAGACTTGGGAATACATTTGAGAAATGTATTTCTCCCAAGAGATGCTGTTCTGGAAACAAACAGCTTTGAAGCAAAACCTATGGTTTTCAACTAGAGCCAAACTACTGAAGCCAAATACACAGCCCCGGAGTGGAAGTAATCCACGAAGAAGAAGGAGGCTGAATTACCTACATAGGGCTGATAATGTGATTTACAGGAACAGCTGTGATGTACCCTAACTTCAGTTTACAACAATAATTAATAATAATAAGGAGAGGTGTTAGGAAGAGGAAGTTGGAATCTGACCCGATGCCTTCATTTATGAACCTCACCAAGGATTTAGAAGACCATCAAGACCTAATTCTGGGTCAAGAGAGAAGAGGCTAGCAGCCTTGCCACCAATCTATACTGAGAGTTTTTAAAAAGACACTGATAGTGAGAAACCTTATAGTAACGTGCATGTTACATCTTGAAATTCAGGTTTAAGGTATGTCAATGTCTTTCCCCTAAGTCTGTGCAAGGTCTACAATTCCAATCTCATGTAAAAATTACTTCTATCTTGTAACTATGCCATGAAATCATAAAGATGGGGAGAGAATCAATTTCCCTATATCTTCCAGGAAAACATAAGCACATTCCCACAAAATGATGGTAGCAATGCCTCAGCAGTCCGAGGCCATTATCACATTAAGAATCCCATTGTAGGATAAAAAGAACTGGTTCTGGAATCAGGCTGACCTTGGTCCCATACCAACTTAGCGACAAACTGATTCTGTGCTCTTCTAAGTAAGCTACTTAATTGCTATGAGCTTTAGTTTCCTCATATATGAAATAAGGACAAAAACTACATGGAAGGAGTACAGTGAGAATTATTTACTTATGTATTTAAAGTGCCTATGCAGGGCCTGTCTCATAGTAGGCTCTTATTAGTAGAAGATTAACTTTTAAATCCCACAGTATACTTTTAAAGCTTTACCATCTTAATATTTACTACATTTTGGGGCCTGCAGGAAGCTGACACCAAAAAGCAGAAGAGAAGATTTATAATCTGAATAGATTAGAGTTTCATAAAGCACAATGAAGCATGCAGGAGGCTCTATCAAAAACCATAAATAAGCCACCATGCTTGTATTATGCAGTCAATTTCCAGTTTTTCACATAAGGAAGGAAACAGATGGGGACAGTCCAAAAGAGTAATTGAAAAAAACTCTTAGATTTGTCTTAACATTTGCACTGAATTCAGTTGTATGTGATAACCAAGGAAAGGGATTTTTAATGTATCTTCCATATAAAAATTGGACTCTGGACAATCAGCCTGACCATGGCCCTTTCCTACATCACTTCCCACACAAAGAAGACTAAGAAGACCCTCAATGAGGCTGATTCAAAAAGAGCAGTATAAGCCAAACTTCACATACTCAAACTCTCCTAACAACAGAGATATCTTCATGCCTTGGGTAAAATATACATGCATGAAAGGTACAAATGAAGTGAATATGGAAATATCAACAGGGCAACTGATTGGATCACCTCAGATAAATCAAAACATATGTAATTAAAATCATAGTGAAGACTTGGGTATGTTGTCCTTTGGTGACAATTCGTAGTATTAGTTTTGCAATGACAGAAGGGCTAGCAACAGAAATGATGTTAATATGGTCTAGGAACCAACGAGAACATCCAGGAAAATACAGTCCCTTAAAGTACTTGTGTTGGGCATTGCATTGATATCTGGAGATATAGAGGGCATTTCAGTTAGTCCCATGGAGACCTCTAAATTCTGGACCTATATTTTGAAATTCCTAAAAAATGCAGTCTAAACTGAGAGTTGTTGGAGGGGAGGTGGGTGGGGGGATGGGGTAACTGGGTGATGGGCATTAAGGAGGGCACTTGATGTAATGAGCACTGGGTGTTATATGCAACTGATGAATCACTAAACTCTACCTCTGGAACTAATAATACACTATATGTTAATTAATTGATTTTAAATTAAAAAAATGCAATTTAGTGTTTTCCTCAGGCCTGCAGAAACTAAAACTCCATTGGACAAAAAATCTATCCTAAGTAAAACACACACTTTCATTAGAGAAACAATTCCATTTACAAAAGCACCAAAAACCATAAGATACCTCGGAATAAACCTAACCAAAGAGGTAAAGGATCTATACTCTAGGAACTACAGAACACTCATGAAAGAAATTGAAGAAGACACAAAAAGATGGAAAAGCATTCCATGCTCAGGGATCAGAAGAATAAACATTGTTAAAATGTCTATGCTACCCAGAGCAATCTATACCTTCAATGCCATCACGATCAAAATTCCAACGACATTTTTCAAAGTGCTGGAACAAACAATCCTAAAATTTGTATGGAATCAGAAAAGAACCTGAATTGCCAAGGAAATGTTGAAAAAGAAAAACAAAGCTGAATACATCACATTGCCTGATTTCAAGCTATATTACAAAGCAGTGATCATTTTGGTACTGGCACAAGAACAGATATATAGACCAATGGAACAGAATAGAGAGCCCAGAAATGGACCCTCAACTCTATGGCCAAATAATCTTCGACAAAACAGGAAAAAACATGCAATGGAAAAAAACAGTCTCTTCAATAAATGGTGCTGGGAAAATTGGACAGCCACATGCAGAAGAATGAAACTCGACCATTCTCTAACACCATACACAAAGGTAAACTCAAAATGGATGAAAGACCTCAGTATTAGGAATCCATCAAAATCCTAGAGGATAACATAGGGAGTAACCTCTTTGACATCGGCCACAGCAACTTCTTTCAAGATACATCTCCAAAAGCTAGTGAAACAAAAGCAAAAATGAACTTTTGGGACTTCATCAAGATAAAGTTCTGCACAACAAAGGAAAACAGTCAACAAAACAAAGAGGCAACTCACAGAATGGGAGAAGATATTTGCAAATGACACTACAGATAAAGGGCTGGTATCCAAGATCTATAAAGAACTTCTCAAACTCAACACCCAAAAAACAAATAATCAAGTCAAAAAATGGGCAGAAGACATGAACAGACAATTCTCTGAAGAAGACATACAAATGGCTAACAGACACATGAAAAAATGTTCATCATCATTAATCATCAGGGAAATTCAAATCAAAACCACACTGAGATACCATCTTACATCAGTTAGAATGGCAAAAACTGACAGGGCAAGAAACAACAAATGTTGGAGAGGTTGTGGAGAAAGGGGAACCCTCTTACACTGTTGGTGGGAATGCAAGTTGGTACAGCCACTTTGGAAAACAGTGTGGAGGTGCCTCAAAAAATTAAAAATAGAGCTACCTTATGACCCAGCAATTGCACTCCTGGGTATTTAGCCCAAAGATACAGATGTAGTGAAAAGAAGGGCCATACGCACCCCAATGTTCATAGCAGCAATGTCCGTAATAGCCAGACTGTGGAGAGAGCCGAGATGCCCTTCAACAGATGAATGGATAAAGAAGATGTGGTCCATATATACAATGGAATATTACTCAGCCATCAGAAAGGATGAATACCCAACTTTTACATCAACAAGGATGGGATGGAGGAGATTATGCCAAGTGAAATAAGTTAAGCAGAGAAAGTCAATTATCATATGGTTTCACTTATTTGTGGAACATAAGGAACAGCATGGAGGACATGAGGAGAAGGAAGGGAAAAATGAAGGGGGGGGAATCGGAGGGAGAGATGAACCATGAGAGACTATGGACTCTGAGAAACAAACTGAGGGTTTTAGAGGGGAGGGGGGTGGGGGGATGGGTTAGCCTGGTGATGGGTATTAAGGAGGGCATGTACTACATGGAGCACTGGGTGTTAACAAAAACAATGAATGGTGGATCACCACATCAAAAACTAATGATGTATTGTATGGTGACTAACATAACATAAAAAAAAAAAAAGAAAAGAAAGAAACACAAGCTTTCTTCAGGCTGTAGAATATTGCTTTTAAAATATGGTCTCAATTATTCCCTTCCCCATATTCACACTTCTTGCAATATGAATTTGTAGATCCTCCCATCAAAAGGTGGAATTTAGGGGTGTCTGCCTTCAGCTCAGGTCATGATCCCAGGGTCCTGGGATCAAGTCCCATATCAGGGTCCTTGCTCAGCAGGGAGTCTGCTTCTCCCTCTGCCCCTCCCAGCTGCTCCCACTCCTCATCTCTCTCTCTTTCTCTCACTCACACACAAAAATAAAATAAAATCTTTTTTTTTAAAAAAAAAGGTGGAATTCATTTCCTCACCCCTCCAATCAGGACTGCTCTTGTGACTTCCTTTGAGCAAAAGAATATGGCAGAAGAGACTACATACAAGTTCCAGAGCCTAAACCATAAGAAGCCTTGCAGTTTCCATACAGTCTCAAAATCTTGCCCATTGGCCACGTGACCAAGCCTGGGTTAGCCTGCCGTAGGATGACAGTCCACATGGAGTAGAGATAAGCTATCCCCACTGAGTCCAAGCTAATTAACCAGCCATGGAACAGTCTGGAAGTTGATTAAGATAAATGAGTGAGCCCAGCAGAGAACAGAAAAGCCACCTGACTGGACCCAGCCCACATTTCCAACCAACAGAATGATGAGGCAAATAAATGGTGGTTGTTTTACGCCCCTACATTTTGGGGTGATTTGTTACACAGCAAAAGCTAACTAATACACCAATCCTAGGAATAGATGTTTGAAAAACATGCTTCAGCATGTAACGTGGATGACCCTGGGTCTGGAGGAGGATTTCATGGTGAAGGACTGACCCCTGATGTTAAGCAAGGGAGTTCTGAAGATGGGATGAGTAACACCAAGGCCTGAGATCACCTTCTGAGCCTCCTAGCACTTTGCCTCAGAACATAATAATCATCACAGGGGGCCAGATTTTTATAGTTTTCCTAAATTCATTAAATGGCTAGAGTGAACAAGTATTGTGCTTTTATCAAGAGATAGAGCCCAAATTCTGTCATCTCCAGCAAAGTGGCTTCTTCCAGTTCAAAATACTTCACAGGTTTATAGAAATTGCCAAAGACAGACCTGACTGACCCACAGCCAACATCATACTCAAAGGTGAAAAACTGAGAGCTTCCTCCCTAAGATCAGGAACAAGACAAGAATGTCTATTCTCACCACTTTTATTCAAAATAGTACCGCAAGTCCTAGCCATAACAATCAGACAACAAAAGGAAATAAAAGCCATCGAAATTGGTAAGGAAGAAGTAAAAATTCACTATTTGCAGATGATGTGATACTATATATAGAAGCCTAAAAACTCCACCAAAAAACTACTAGAGCTGATAAATGAATTCAGTAAGGTCACAGGATACAAAATAAATGTACAAAAATTTGTTGCAGTTCTACATACTAATAATAAAGCAACAGAAACACAAATTAAGAAAGCAATCCCACTTACAATTGCACCAAAAATAATAAAATACCTAGGAATAAACTTAACCAAGGAGGTGAAAGACCAGTACTCTGAAACTATAAAACACTGATGAAAGAAATTGAAGATGACACAAACAAATGGAAAGCATTCCAAGCTCATGGATTGGAAGAACAACTATGTTAAAACGTCCATACTACCCAAAGCAATCCACAGAGTCAATGCAATCCCTATCAAAATACCAAGAGCATTTTTCACAGAGCTAGAACAAACAATCCTAAAATTTGTATGGAACCACAAAAGACCTCAAATAGTCAAAAAATCTAGAAAAATAAAAGCAAAGCTGGAGGTATGACAATTTCAGATTTTAAATTACATTACAAGGCTGATCAAACTGAATGGTACTGGCACAAAAACAGATACATAGATCAATAGAACAGAATAGAAAACCCAGAAATGAACCCACAACTTAATGGTCACTTAATCCTCGACAAAGCAGGAAAGAATATCTGATGGGAAAAAGATAGTCTCTTCAACAAATGGTGTTGAGAGAACTGGACAGCAACATGCAAAAGAATGAAATTGGGCCACTTCCTTACACCATACACAAAAATAAATTCAAAATGGATTAAAGACCTAAATATGAGACCTGAAACCATAGAAATCCTAGAAGAGAGCACAGGCAGTAATTTATTTGCCATTGGCCATAGCAACATCTTTCTAGATGTGTCTCAGGCAAGGGAAACAAAAACAAAAATAAACTACTGGGACTACATCAAAGCAAAAAGCTTCTGCACAGTGAAGGACTCAACAAAACTAAAAAGGAGTCTATGGAATGGGAGAAGATATTTGCAAATGACATATCTGATAAAGGGTTAGTATCCAAAATATATAAAGAACTTATACAACTCAACACCCAAAAAAACAAATAATCCAACTTAAAAATGGGCAGAAAACATGAATAGACATTTCTCCAAAGAAGACATAGAGATGGTCAACAGACACATGAAAAGATGCTCAACATCACTCATTATCAGGGAAACACAAATCAAAACTACAATGAGGTATCACCTCAAACCTGTCGGAATGGCTAAAATCAACAGCACAAGAAACAAGTATTGGAGAGCATGTAGAGAAAAAGGAACCCTTGTGCACTGTTGGTAGGAATGCAAAATGGTGCCACCACTCTAGAAAAGAGTATGGAGGTTCCTCAAAAAGTAAAATAGAACTACCTTATGACTCAGTAATTGCACTACTGGGTATTTACTCAAAGAATACAAAAACACTAATTTGAAAGGGTATATGCACCCCTATGTTTATTGCGGCATATTTACAATATCCAAATTATGGAAACAGCCCAAGTGTCCATAGATAGATGAATAGATAAAGAAGTGGTGTATATATATATATATGTGTGTGTGTGTATACACACACACACACACACACACAATGGAATATTATTTGGCCATAAAAAGAATGAAATCTTGCCATTTGCAACAACATGGATGGAGCTAGAGAGTATTCTGCTAAGTGAAGTCAGAGAAAGACAAATACCATATGATTTCGCTTATATGTGGAATTTAAGAAATGAAACAAATGAACAGAGGGAAACAAAAAAAACAAGAGGCACAAACCAAGAAACGGACTCTTAAATACAGAGAACAAACTGATGGTCAGCAGAGGGGCGGTGGGTGGGGGATGGGCGAAATGGGTGAAGGGGATTAAGAGTACACTTACCATGATGAGCACTGAGTAAGATATAGAACTGTTGAATTTGAAACTAATATAACATTGTAGGTTGACTATGCTGGAATTAAAATTAAAATGTAATAAAATTAAAAAAAACAAAACCCTGAAGGCCTGTGGGTCTGTTTCACATCAGTCTCTTTCACATTGGGATTAATTTGCTCACTTTTTAGATTCAAGGGCAACAACTGTCAGGAACTATGAGAAGACCCAGGATTACCTTTGGGAACTGATCTGAACCATCAGAGGCCAACATAAGCCTTTGCCACCTCTTATAGGCAGCAGACCACACAAAAGTACAGGACATCATGTCTGTTTCTTTAAAAAGCAAATTACTCTGGGGACACCTGGGTGGCTCAGTCGTTAAGCATCTGCCTTCGGCTCAGGTCATGATCCCAGGGTCTTGGGATCAAGCCCTGCATTGGGCTCCCTGCTCAGCAGGAAGCCTGCTTCTCCCTCTCCCACTTCCCCTGCTTGTATTCCCTCTCACTGTGTCTCTCTTTGTCAAATAAATAAATAAAATCTTTAAATAAATAAATACATAAATAAATAAAAAGCAAATTACTCTGGATCCATAGACAATGTGGGGCTTAATGTTCAGTAACAGAGGACCCGGGCAAAAAATGAGCTGATGCCTCCAATGGGGGTACCAGTTAGCAGAGTCCTGGGAGGAAAGAGGATTCACTTTGGTTTAGAAGTGATCCTTGGTGGGGGGAGGGGGAGACAGAAGTTTGGGGGAAAGTATTGACTATAGCAACTGCCCAGAAGATCAGCTTAGGGAAGACAAAGAGAACCTAGGAACATGTAGGATGAGGCTCGGTTCTTGGAACAAAATTCAGTTCAGACAGAGGCTCTGGGTTGGTCATATCTGCTCTACAGATTAATAAGCAGAGGAAGAAAAACAATGGACAGCTGAAGGAACAAGTAAAACCCTTACTCTTTCAGTCCTTAAAAAAAAAAAAAAAAAGACCCCATACCCCTTTCCCCTGACCCATGACAGTGGTTAGGGCTTTGCTCCCCTCTCTCTCTCTGGTCCTAGAGACACTAGAGCCACCGTTTCCAAGGGTACCTGCCACCTCCAGCCCCCTCTGGTCTCGGCCTCGCCCGGAGAGAGAGAGTGCAAGATTAATGGTTCTTGGATAAAAGCAGTTTGATGGAAAGGGGGAAATAACAAGGCGGCTGTGTCATCAATATCAGGCTCCCGGACACACAAGGACAATGAGTGTTTAACCTCTGGGGCGGCTGCCCCACAGCAACCCCCTCATCCTCACCAGGTCTCACCTGCTCTCTCAGAGTTCATCAGAACAGCCCTCTGCTCAGGAAAGACAGACTAAAAACAGTCATCTCCTCCCGACAGCATTCTTACCACCTGGTGCTCTTCTGTCAGTATCGTCTCTCCTCCTGCTCCCTCTGAGGCACCAGAGTTTAATTTTTAGGGCCTGAAGGGAAAAATTGCCATTTTATGGGCATACCTACACAGAACCCCAGGGCAATGCAATACATGCCATAACCAGTTAACTCAGCTAATTAGCTTAGCTCCAGACAGGCTCTCACACACCATCACCCCAGCACTCACTTTCGGGGGGTTAGTGTAGGAGACTCAGTGCTCATCCAACCTAACGGTGAGGAAATGAATCACACCACATGTCCCAGGGACGGCAAGCCAGCTGTGTCATCCACTTAAAGAATAGCTTGCTGCTACAAAGTATCATATTCTTTCCTCATTCAGAAATCCTACCCTTCTCCACCCATGAGAAAGTCATAAGACTTTACCCAATTGGAGTCCTGGTTTTTCCTTCCACCTATTATTTTCTGGAAAATTCCCCTAGTAGCCTTGAGAATTTGTCACTACAAACAGCAAACCTTCAGAAGAGTAAAACCGGTCTCACCTGCAATTTTTTTCTGAATCCAACCTGAGACATCCATGGAAACAGGTCTCCTCAGGGATAGTCTCTCAGAAATGAAGTTGAAGCAGCTGCCTCAGATCGTTGCCTTCCAACGTAAGCCACGTGCATAGGGTAATAGCACTAAGTGCCCAGGTGTGGGTGTGGCTATGTGCTTGGAGCTTTTTAAAATCCACAGTTCTAGATCCATTGGCTACTTGTCTTAACTTTTCCCTCCGTGATTTTATATTACAAAAGTCAGCCGCAATTTTCTTAAGTCCTACTCCCTATCTGTTGCATACTACCAGACCTCCCCGATGCTCTCTCCAGCCATCCAACTGCTCCCATCATGCAGCTACTGTATACCTGGTAGTGCACTAAAGCTTTATTTATAGTATCTCATTTAACCACAAATAATTATAATCCACATAATTATCCACTTTTCACAAAAGAGCTCAGAGAGAATAAATGGCTCACCTAAGGTCGTAACAGTAAGAAATAACTGAGGTCAGGACTCAAAACCTTGTCTAACTGGATCCAGAGCCAAGTTCTCAAATGACGGTGCTCTATCATCCTTTAAGTCATTCACCGGCTAATTGAATCTACCATATCCCTGAAGGCTTCCAAAGCCCATCTCCTGCCTCTGTCAAGATTGGCGCCTGTCATCCCAGGAAATCATGATGGCAGCACTTGCTAAAAGGTATTACCTCTTGCTCAAAGTCCAAAGTCCAAAGCTACTCTGACCATGATGTCCAGGAACAGAATTCAAAGCTGTCTGGTCTTCCTAATGTCCACGACACTCCATTGAGACCACTACCAATGGGTGCTCCAATTGGAATCTGGATCATTCAGTGGTCAGGTGTGCCTGTCTGGGGCCAGTCTGCTCTGGATTAGCACAGCAATGCCACCTATACTCATGCAGCTTGCTGCAGTCTCCTTTTATCTCACTGCTCATTTGGAAAGGGAACAATCACCTTGCCCCACCTCCTGAAAGGACAGTTTGGGTGTTTGAAGGAAACAATACAGATGAAGTGCTTAGTTGAGATAGCACCTGACGCTAAGGTTTGGCAGATGGAGCTCAGGTATTTTTGAATTGGAGTTACGGGGCAATATTTTTACATAGAGCAAATCAGATGTGCAGGGGAAAAAAAAACATTAGTTTGCTTTCCCTTACTGGATATCAAATAGCCTCATCTCAGGTGACCCCAGGCCATTAATGATTAAGGAGATAATAGTGCAGGAGTTCTGTCACCTCTGCTTTCTCCTCTTTAATCTCTGCTAAAGGGCATCTATTTCTTGGGCAGAAATTACCTATATATCATACCTTCCTTTATGCTTACTTTGTGGACATTGCTGTTCCAGACAGTACTTCTCTCATGTGACACCAACTCGTATGGCTTAGCCTAAATGGCAGACAGAATGTAGGGAAAGAAGGAGACTTACTGATAAGGCTATCAAGATCACAGGGTACTTCATAAGCAACCTCCTTCATTTAAGAAATTCCATATAGAACAGAAATGAGATCCATTTCATATTTGTCAGATTTGCAAAATTTTAAAATCTGGGTAACACCAGCATAGTGGAAGATGTGGGAAAATGGAAACCCCTTACATGGCTGAAAAAAGTATACATTGGTACAATCACCTTGAAAAGTAACCCTCCCCTATGTAATTCCAACCCATCTCTTCCCACATCTGTTTGAGAATCACTCATCTTCAACGCTTAGAAGGTACCTGGAGCTCTTCTATAATCCTGTGTGTACTGGATTGCCATTTGTAATACAATGGATGATCCACACTCTAATCCAAAATTGGATTACAAGAGTAGTCTAAAAATCCATTTAACTTTTAAACCTTAGTTCCTTAGCAGTTTAATGTTTAATTTTTAAACCTAAGAATGATTAATTTTAGAAATAATTTCTAATACACATTAAAAAGATTCTAATAGATAATCTTAATTTTTCAATACGATGCCTGTAGAGACTCTAGACGTTCGATCAAGTTCTCAAATAACCCTCTTCTTGGGGTCTTTGTTGAATGTTAGTGTTATACGCAGAGCAATAACTTCAATGTAGTCATGACTTTGCTATATTTTGTAAAACAGAGTCAATAAAAGTGGATGCTGGCAGAAGAAAATCTGTCACCACCCTCTCCCAGACTCGGGGGAATTGAGCAGCAGAGTTATCATTCAATATAAAATGAGCAATATTAAATATACTTTTTTACCCAGACAATATAGCATAATGTTTAAGAGCCTGAGTTCTGGAGTGGGGCAGCTTGAGTTCAAAGGCTGACCACATCAATTACTAGCTGTGTGACCCTAGGTAAATTACTTAATGTCCCTGTGCTTCAGTATCTCAAAATGAAGATATTAATGGTACCTGCCTCACAGGATCTTTGAAGATTAATCAGGATAACCATGAAAAGCACTTAGAGCAGTGACCTACTCTCAATAAATGGTAGCTATTTTTACTATCCATACCTTCTTCCTAATATTTTTCTGAGGAGGTAAGCAGCTTACGAAGCAGGCTGGCCTCAAATCAGACCCCACAAAAGTAAAAGAACTGAATACTTGCTTAAGAAAAGTTTCAGGAAATATAAGCTGCATTTAAGTGGACACATATAGTCATTTGAATAATTTCATTGATATATACCATGGACTTTAATATACTGGCTATTGAAGTCTAGAAACGGCAAAATTCTAGAATACTGCTCCCATTGCAAAATTCTAGGCATGTGGTTCCAGGACTCTAAATATGGTCAAAATAGGGATGCCTGGGTGGCTCAGTCAGTTAAGCATCTGCCTTCGGCACAGATCATGATCCCAGTGTCCTGGGATTGAGTCCCGCATGGGGCTTCTTGCTCAGTGGGGCGCTTGCTTCTCCCTGCTTGTGCTCACTCTTTCTCTCTTGCTCTCTCTCTGACAAATAAATAAATAAATAAAATCTTTTAAAAAAATAAATGTCAAAGTAGAAAGAATACTGGACTAAGATCTCAAAGACCAATATTCTTGTTCTAGCTCTACCATTACCTTCTTCATACCCTTGAATAAACTGCTTTACCTCCTAGAATCTCAGCTGTCTCATCTGGGACGTGAGAATAATAATAATCCAAGTACTACATACTGCATATCTACATACATATATGTATAACTTTGTTGTTGTGCAGATAAAAGGGGTATTGCATGAAAACCTTAGTACGTTGTAAAATGCTATGCCAATTTAAGTTAGTCATTATTATTACACTTAGAATCTTTCTTTGCCTGCGTTGTCCCTTTTAAAAACCTAAAGCAAAGGCTTATTATGTGCGCACGGTTTACTTGGAAACATTATTCCTGGGAACAGGAAGAGATAATGGATAGAAGTGAAGTCAAAAAAAAAAAGGAAGACCACCATAAGGTTGTGTTACTGAGTTGGCCACCACTATGGGCTACTGGTTGCTGGATCCACCAGCACCTTCCTGGACACCTACCAAAGTCCAACTCAGAACCCCCACCAGGAAAATAAAGGGGGAGCATTTTATTTATCCGTTTCTGTCTCCCATTGCTCATGGGAGGTGCCACAGGGCACTGACTACTCCACATTTGCTGGTTGCATCTATTCTGATCAGTGGCCACTGCCGTGATGTCAGAGAGGTCCATGGCAAGAAGTGAGAGGGGGGAGCACTTGAGTTGCCCCTGCCTCACCTGGTCTAAGCCTGCACAGAACTCGTTGACACACAGTGGCCAGAAGAAAAGGCTTGGCATGATTGGAAGTGGTTAGTACACCAGGGATGTCCTACAGAGACTCCCTGAAAGATGGTGGCCTTTATTATCCCTTTCTTGGGATAACAAAGAAAGGCAAGCATAGTCATTACAATTTGGAGGACAGAGTTCTAGATTACTTTTTGTTTCTTGTCTTGCAGTCAGAGAGATGGTCACCTGATCTCATTTTACCAAATCCCTGCTGACGTCCCTCACTTCTTCCTCTTCCCATTGCTCTCCACTATTGCTACAAGAAATAGTCTTAATGTAAAATCCACAATTCAAAGATTTTTCAAGAGAGCTCAAAGCTGGCTGACGTGTGTGTGTGTGTGTGTGTGTGTGTGTGTGTGTGTGTAATGAAATGAAAAATATAATTGGAAGGCTTGATGGCAGCATGGGTACAATTTCTTGTCTTCCCAAATGTGGCGGGGAGATAATTCAGCCATTCTGAACTGCCATTCTGATGTAGTCAGTCCTGAACTGTAATCAAATAAGGGATACATAAATTAGAATTTGGATGGCTTTATGAACCACATTTGAAAAAAAAAATTCTCAGTGGACAGTAGCACACAGAGGAACAGAGTGTCAAATGCCTTTGGTGTCAGGTACACAAGGACTCCTTTTCTTGCTCCAGCACATGCAGCTAAGTGATCTCAATCTTGCTAAACCTGTATTTTTTTTATCTGTAAAAGGGAGTATTGAAATTTATGCCCAGAGTCATAGCGAAGATTAGAAATGAAAGATGATGTGTGTTCTCACCTAAAACTATGCCTAGAAAACAGGAAACATTCATTACCTAGCTGTTACTATTATTATCAATTCCATTATTATTATTCATCCTTAAATTTCTGATGCTTCTTAGAGAAAACGTTCCAGCTCCAACTTTGAGAGCAGTGGGAAGCCAGAGGGAAAAGTCCTATCTACCAAAGAAACCTTCCCGCCCAGCACTGTGTTTGTCAGGAACGGGAACTCAGTCCATTCAAGAAATATTTACTGAGTACCTACTCTGTGCCAGGCTGTGCTAAGTGCTGTGGACCATACAGATATGACTAAGGCTCACATTTGATGAGCAGACACCCAGTCCCACCCCTACTATTGTTTACTTAATTTTTTTTTCTTTCAATTTACCCTCTTTTAGTTCTCTGTTTTAGCTACATGCTAAGAAATGCTAATCATGAAATTATGAGTTTGATATGATAGCTACACATTTTTCTAACACATTTAACACCCTGTTAATAAATAGTGTTCAGCTTTGTGCTCTGTTAGAAAGAGAGTTACAAGAAACACATATTTGGGGGCACCTGGGTGGCTCAGTTGGTTAAACCGCTGCCTTCAGCTCAGGTCATGATCCCAGGGTCCTGGGATCGAGCCCCACATCAGGCTCCCTGCTCATGCAGGAAGCCTGCTTCTCCCTCTGCCTGCCGCTCCCCCTGCTTGTGCTCTCTCCCTCTCTCTTTCTCTCTCTCTCACTATCTCTCTCTGTGTGTCAAATAAATAAATAAAATCTTTAAAAAAAAAAGAAAGAAACATATTTGGAAACATTAACCTAGTACATTGCCAAGCACACAGATTTGCCAACTGGAAAACAGGTGAATAAATGAATGAATAAATCAATCCATCACCTCTGAGCTTGACTCTAATTAAAGAACCCAGCTGGGAGATGGAGGGTCTCAGATTGGCTGCTGAAATTCCTTCCTGAGCTAATTAATTATTGTTCATTAAATGAATCAATCAATGAATCCCATGCCTGCATCTAGATCAAGCTGAAAGAAAAGGATGGAACTGGCTTCTGAAATTCCTGAGGTGGTCACATGGACAAAGTGTGTTTTAAAAGAAAGAGACATCTGTAATCCCCAAGCAGCCATTTAAGAGTGCCTTCTTTAGCTGCATCTAGAGTTGCAAGAACATCCCTCCCCTCATGGCCCATTAGATTCCAGGAAACAGGGAAGAGTCTGGCAACTGCCTTTCACTTGATCTTTGTATCCCTCAAAGGAAGGAAAGTGCTTTTAGGCTGAGTTCTAATGGAACTGGAATCCATTTCTGCTCTGGTCATTTTAGTTAATATCCCTTACTGAACTCTCAAATCCAGCCACGGCCTGAGCTATGGACTGAGCATGCACATGGGAGGAGGGAATGCAGACTTATTTCCTCCTGCACAGCACATTCCGTGTCGTGGAAACTGTCAGTCTCAGCGTTAAATTTAAATGGCTTTTTTTCCCCTTTTGCTCACAATGTGTGTTTATTAGTTAGGGCCAGATCTAAAATGTTCTGGTACTGTGGAAATGTCATGACTGCTAGAATCAGAAAAAAAAAAAAACCAAAATTTTAATCCACATTTTGCTACTCACTCGTGAGATTTGGGTTAACAACGAACCTGAGTGAGCTTTGATTTTACTTACACAGAAGGAGCACAGCAGGATATGATCACCCAACCCATTTCAATGGGATGCTCACAGTTGTGCTTGAAATTGGAAGAGAGAGAATGCGTGTGTTTTTCCTGCTGGGGGATGGTGAGGGCTTGGAGGGAGGTAAGAGAGGAAATACACTGGATCTGGGGGGTTTGCTGTGGCCAGATCTGATACTGGAGGGTTTCCAAAAAGCCTCTCCGGCATTCCCACTACCTACCCCAATACACAAACAAGTGGTGTGGTCTGAGAGCCCAGGAGCCATGTTAGACTGAGTATTTGCCAGGGAACTGCCTTACTTTTACTCAACAGAGAGTTTCTCATTATATGCACATGAGTCCTACCATCAAAGCCAGCCTCTAAGGAGGAGGAATTTTGTTCTATCCTCTAGCAGCCCCTTGCCTGGTGACCACCCAACAGGAATGACAGATGACCATTTCCACCAGAATTTATTCTGTAGGTGTCCATATATCCTCTGCAGGTAGATGGCTCCCCACAAAGTTCTAGTAGAACCAAGTGTATTAAAAAGGAAACTCACCTGGGTTATGAGAATGGTTAGTAAACATTACTGCAACATAATAATGCCAAATGCCTCACAGGGTCTTTTTAAAATTTAAATAAGCTATTTGGACAAAGTGTACAATATCTGTTTGATGGTTCTTTCTTTCTTTTAATCTGCCCATTACCTACCCTGAGTTTTTCCATGGCCAACAGATCTACCCCCCCACAACAGTAAGTGATATCATCTATAAATAAACTAATACCTTTTTTCTCTTTCGTTGGAGAAAAAACAACCCTGGTATTCTCAGGAATGAAACTCTAGTATAGTCTGTTTACAAAGTTGAAAGTAAAGTATGTCCAAGAAATTTTTTTCATTTTTCAATTCACTAGACTATGTTAACACCACTTGAAACTGTGTCGGTGTTACGACTGAGAGCATCCTTAAGGAGGGAAAAAAATGGAGCTATGTTTAAATATTCATTGAAATCTTCCCAACCTACTCTTGACTTTCTTCATTATGAAGGAGTGGGAGAAGTGTAGGAGTTTGGGTGAGGGCTCAAATGAGAAAAAATGCACAGTGGACTCTGAATATTCCTGGATTTAATATTTGAGGACAATACAGAAGGTCCTAAATGTGAAATAACTCTTATGGCCATTCAGTACGAATTTGAATCATGGGTCACAAGGCTGGTATTCTAGACCAAGTCATTCAGTGGGTGAGGTTAATTGCTCATCTAGCCTCTGCATCTCAATGCCACGATTTCTTTTTGTATTCAGTGACTCTGACAGAGTTATAAAAGACAAAATATTGTTTAGTGACAAGAAAGCCAAGTACTAGTGTTGATGTTGGAAATATAGAGGCTTAAGAAAGAAATGAATGAGTCAGAAAATAGAACCTGTGAACAATTTTATAAGTAGAGCAAACTGGTATCAGTTGTAAACCAGAAAGTCAGGTGTGCTAGAAATGTGATTTTAGAACCTAATTTCTATTTCAATGCCCCATTCCAGTTAGTGGTAAAAATTAAGCTCATATTTTTTATATATTGGGTTAAATAAAAATATATTAAAATTCATTTTCACCTGTTTCTTTTTACATTTTTTAATGTGACTATTGGAAAACTCAAGATTACACATGTGACTCAGATTATATTTCTATGCTGGACTATATTATTTAGAGTGCTTTGTTGTTGGCGTACTCAAATGAATTAATTCAGTGAGTTTTAAAATGTAAGATGTTTGAGAGGGCGGAGCAAGATGGTGGAGGAATAGGAGACCTAGATTTCGTCTGGTCTCAGGAATTCAGCTGAATAGGGATCAAACCATTCTGAACACCTACGAACTCAACAGGAGATCGAAGAGGAGAGTAGCAACAACTCTCTGAACAGAGAAGCGACCACTTACTGGAAGGTAGGACGTGCGGAGAAGTGAATCCGAGGTGATATTCGGGAGGATAGACGGCGGGGGAGGGGGCCTCCGCCGGCCACTTCTGGCAAGTGATAGAGCCGCGGAGCACAAAATCAGAACTTTTAGAAGTCGGCTCTGCTGAGGGACATCACTCCAGTGGCTAAGCGGGGGTGGAACCCTTGCGGGACAGTGTGGTCTCAGGACCCTCGGGGTCACAGAAAGACCGGGGGTGTCTGAGTGCGGCAGAGCTCCCAGGTATCAGAGCGGGGAAGCCGGCTGCAGAGACGGAGCCGAGGCGCGGGCTCTCAGCTCGGGGTTGCCATAAACTGTGATCCACGGCCCAGTCGGGCCACTGCTCCTCCAGCAGGGACCCAACAAGCGGAAGATCCGGGGAGATTCCCCTTCCTCCCCTGGGAGGAGCGGTGCAGGAACACACCGCAGGGATCTGCTGGGTTTGCAGACTCTACACGGGGTCGGGTGCCAGAAATAGAAACGCTTGGTCACAGGCCGGGTGAGCACGGAGTGCGGCTGGAGACCAGGGACACGGGAGTGACTGCTTTTCTCTGGGGGCGCACTGAGGAGCGGGGTCCCGAGTTCTCAGCTCCTCCGGGTGGAGATTGGGAGGCCACCATTTTCTCCCTGGTCCTCCAAAGCTGTACGGAGAGCTTGCAGGGAACAAAAGCTCCTGAGAGCAAACCCGAGCAGATTGCTTAGCCCTGACCGACAAGTGCGGGGCAATTCAGCCTCCGGCAAAGACATTTGGGAACCATGGCAACAGGCCCCTCCCCCAGAAGATCAGCACGAACAGCCAGCAAGCCAAGACCAAGTTTACCGATCAAGGAGAACGGGAGAACTCCAGCGCTAGGAGAACACTGCACATAGAATTCATGGCTTTTTTTTACCATGATTCATTAGTTCATCAAAGTTAATTTTTTAACTGTTTTTGTTTTTAATTTTTCTTTTTCCCTTTTTCAACCAACATCTTATCAATCCCTTTTTTAAAAAAAATTTTTTATTTTTCATTTTTAGAGTCATATTTTATCCCTTCATAGTAGTTACCCTTATTTTTGGCATATATTTATAAGTTGTACTCTCCTTAAAATTTTGAGATACACTTTCTTCTAACAGATCAAAATATACCCTAAATCACTAGTGTATGGCTTTGTTCTAGTCTCCTCCCTGACTGCATTCTCTCCCTTTTTTCTTTTTTTTTAAATCTTCTTTCTTTTTTCAAACAACTTATCAATTCCTTTTATAAAATCTTTTATAATTTTCATCTTTACAGTCATCTTCCATCCCTTCATTGTATCGACCCTTATTTTGTACATATATGTCTTTCTTCCTTTAAAATTTCAGGAGGCACTTTTTTCTAACAGGCCAAAATACACCCAAAATCTAGTGTGTGGCACTGATCTATGCACTAGCCTGATCATATTTGATCATATTCTGCTTTTTATGTATTGTTCTGTTTTTGTGTTTATCTTTTTTTTTTCTTTTTCTCTTTCTTTTTTCTTTCTTTCCCTTTCTTTTCCCCTGGTTTCAGGTCTTTTCTGATTTGTATACAGTATATTTGCTGGGGACGTTGTTAACCTGTTAGCATTTTGTTCTCTCATTCATCTATTCTCCTCTGGACAAAATGACAAGACGAAAAAAATCACCTCAGCAAAAAGAACAAGAGGTAGTACCGTCTGCCAGGAATCTACTCAATACAGACATTAGTAGGATGTCGGACCTAGAGTTCAGAATCATGACTTTAAAGAAACTATCTAGGCTTGAAAAAAGCGTGGAAGTTATTAGAGAAACCCTTTCTGGATAAATAAAAGAACTAAAATCTAACCAAGTCGAAATCAAAAAGGCTATTGATGAGGTACAATCAAAAATGGGGGCACTAACTGCTAGGATAAATGAGGCAGAAGAGAGAATCAGCGATATAGAAGACCAAATGATGGAAAATAAAGAGGCTGAGAAAAAGAGAGATAAGCAACTACAGGATCACGAGGGCAGAATTCGAGAGATAAGTGATACGATAACACGAAACAACATTAGAATAATTGGGATCCCAGAAGAAGAAAGAGAGAGAGGGGCAGAAGGTATATTGGAGCAAATAATAGCAGAGAACTTCCCTAATGTGAGGAAGGAAACAGGCATCAAAATCCAGGAGGCACAGAGAACCCCTCTCAAAATCAATAATAATAGGTCAACACTCCAACATCTAATAGTAAAACTTACGAGTCTCAGAGACAAAGAGAAAATCCTGAAAGCAGCTCGGGAGAAGAGATATGTAACCTACAATGGTAGAAATATTAGATTGGCAACAGACCTATCCACAGAGAAGTGGCAGGCCAGAAAGGACTGGCAAGATATCTTCAGAGCACTAAACGAGAAAAATATGCAGCCAAGAATACTATATCCAGCTAGGCTCTCATTGAAAATTGAAGGAGAGATCAAAAGCTTCCAGGACAAACAAAAACTAAAGGAATTTGCAAACACGAAACCAGCCCTCCAAGAAATATTGAAAGGGGTCCTCTAAGCAAAGAGAGAGCCTAAAAGCAGCATAGATCAGAAAGGAACACAGACAATATACAGTCAGTCACCTACAGGCAATACAATGGCACTAAATTCATACCTTTCAATAGTTACCCTGAATGTAAATGGGCTAAATGCCCCAATCAAAAGACACAGGCTATCAGACTGGATTAAAAAACAAGACCCATCGATATGCTGTCTGCAAGAGACTCATTTTAGACCCAAAGACACCCCCAGATTGAAAGTGAGGGGGTGGAAAACAATTTACCATGCTAATGGACACCAAAAGAAAGCTGAAGTGGCAATCCTTATATCAGACAAATTAGATTTTAAAACAAAGACTGTAATAAGAGATGAAGAAGGACACTATATCCTACTTAAAGGGTCTATCCAACAAGAAGATCTAACAATTGTAAATATCTATGCCCCGAACATGGGAGCAGCCAATTATATAAGGCAATTAATAACAAAAGCAAAGAAACACATTGACAACAATACAATAATAGTGGGGGACTTTAACACCCCCCTGACTGAAATGGACAGATCATCTAAGCAAAAGATCAACAAGGAAATAAAGACTTTAAATGACACACTGGACCAAATGGACTTCACAGACATATTCAGAACATTCCATCCCAAAGCAACGGAATACACATTCTTCTCTAGTGCCCATGGAACATTCTCCAGAATTGATCACATTCTAGGTCACAAATCAGGTCTCAACCGGTACCAAAAGATTGGGATCATTCCCTGCATATTTTCAGACCACAATGCTTTGAAACTAGAACTCAACCACAAGAGGAAAGTCGGAAAGAACTCAAATACATGGAGGCTAAAGAGCATCCTACTAAAGAATGAATGGGTCAACCAAGAAATTAAAGAAGAATTAAAAAAATTCATGGAAACCAATGAAAATGAAAACACAACTGTTCAAAATCTTTGGGATACAGCAAAGGCAGTCCTGAGAGGAAAGTATATAGCAATACAAGCCTTTCTCAAGAAACAAGAAAGGTCTCAAATACACAACCTAACCCTACACCTAAAGGAGCTGGAGAAAGAACAGCAAATAAAGCCTAAACCCAGCAGGAGAAGAGAAATCATAAAGATCAGAGCAGAAATCAATGAACTAGAAACCAAAAGAACAGTAGAACAGATCAACGAAACTAGGAGCTGGTTCTTTGAAAGAATTAACAAGATTGATAAACCCCTGGCCAGACTGATCAAAAAGAAAAGAGAAATGACCCAAATCCACAAAATCATGAATGAAAGAGGAGAGATCACAACCAACACCAAAGAAATACAAACAATTATAAGAACATATTATGAGCAACTCTATGCCAGCAAATTAGATAACCTGGAAGAAATGGGTGCATTCCTAGAGATGTATCAACTACCAAAATTGAACCAGGAAGAAATAGAAAACCTGAACAGACCTATAGCCACTAAGGAAATTGAAGCAGTCATCAAAAATCTCCCAAGAAACAAAAGCCCGGGACAGATGGCTTCCCAGGGGAGTTCTATCAGACATTTAAAGAAGAATTAATACTTATTCTCTAGAAACTGTTCCAAAAAATAGAAATGGAAGGAAAACTTCCAAACTCCTTTTATGAGGCCACCATTACCTTGATCCCAAAACCAGACAAAGACCCCATCAAAAAGGAGAATTACAGACCAATATCCTTGATGAACATGGATGCAAAAATTCTCACCAAAATACTAGCCAATAGGATCCAACGGTACATTAAAAGGATTATTCATCATGACCAAGTAGGATTTATCCCTGGGCTGCAAGGTTGGTTCAACATCCGCAAATCAATCAACGTGATACAATACATTAACAAAAGAAAGAACTAGAATCATATGATCCTCTCCATAGATGAAGAAAAAGCACTTGACAAAGTACAGCATCCTTTCTTGATCAAAACTCTTCAGAGTATAGGGATAGAGGGTACATACCTCAATATCATAAAAGCCATCTATGAAAAACCTACAGCGAATATCATTCTCAATGGGGAAAAGCTGAGAGCTTTTCCCCTAAGGTCAGGAACGCGGCAGGGATGTCCACTATCACCACTGCTATTCAACATAGTATTAGAAGTCCTAGCCACAGCAATCAGACAACAAAAAGAAATCCAAGGCATCCAAATCGGCAAAGAGGAAGTCAAACTCTCACTCTTTGCAGATGATATGATACTGTATGTGGAAAACCCAGAAGACTCCACCCCAAAACTGCTAGAACTCATACAGGAATTCAGTAAAGTAGCAGGATATAAAATCAATGCATAGAAATCAGTGGCATTCCTATACACCAACAACAAGACAGAAGAGAGACAAATCAAGGCATCGATCCCATTTACAATTGCACGCAAAACCATAAGATACCTAGGAATAAATTTAACCAAAGAGGTGAAGGATCTGTACTCAAAAAACTATAAAATACTCATGAAAGAAATTGAAGAAGACACAAAGAAATGGAAAAATGTTCCATGCTCATGGATTGGGAGAACCAACATTGTGAAGATGTCAATGCTACCTAGAGCAATCTACACATTCAGTGCAATCCCCATCAAAATACCATCCAGTTTTTTCAAAGAAATGGAACAAATAATCCTAAAATTTGTATGGAACCAGAAGAGACCCCGAATAGCCAGAGGAATATTGAAAAAGGAAAGCAAAGCTGGCGGCATCACAATTCCGGACTTCCAGCTCTATTACAAAGCTGTCATCATCAAGACAGTATGGTACTGGCACAAAAACAGACACATAGGTCAATGGAACAGAATCGAGAGCCCAGAAATGGACCCTCAACTCTATGGTCAACTAATCTTTGACAAAGCAGGAAAGAATGTCCAATGGAAAAAAGACAGTCTCTTCAACAAATGGTGTCGGGAAAATTGGACAGCCACATGCAGAAGAATGAAACTGGACCATTTCCTTACACCACACACAAAAATAGACTCCAAATGGTTGAAAGACCTAAACGTGAGACAGGAGTCTATCAAAATCCTAAAGGAGAACACAGGCAGCAACCTCTTTGACCTCAGCTGCAGCAACTTCTTCCTAGAAACAACGCCAAAGGCAAGGGAAGCAAGGGCAAAAATGAACTATTGGGATTTCATCAGGATAAAAAGCTTTTGCTCAGCAAAAGAAACAGTCCACAAAACCAAAAGACAACCGACAGAATGGGAGAAGATATTTGCAAATGACATATCAGATAAAGGGCTAGTATCCAAAATCTATAAAGAACTTATCAAACTCAACACCCAAAGAACAAATAATCCAATCAAGAAATGGGCAGAAGACATGAACAGACATTTTTCCAAAGAAGACATCCAAATGGCCAACAGACACATGAAAAAGTGCTCAACGTCGCTCGGCATCAGGGAAATCCAAATCAAAACCTCAATGAGATACCACCTCACACCCATCAGAATGGCTAAAATTAACAAGTCAGGAAAAGACAGATGTTGGCGAGGATGCAGAGAAAGGGGAACCCTCCTATACTGTTGGTGGGAATGCAAGCTGGTGCAATCCCTCTGGAAAACAGTATGGAGGTTCCTCAAACATTTGAAAATAGAGCTACCATATGATCCAGCAATTGCACTACTGGGTATTTACCTCAAAGATACAAATGTAGGGATCCGAAGGGGTACGTGCACCCCAATGTTTATAGCAGCAATGTCCACAATAGCCAAACTGTGGAAAGAGCCAAGATGTCCATCGACAGATGAATGGATAAAGAAGAAGTGGTATATATACACAATGCAATATTATGCAGCCATCAAAAGGAATGAGATCTTGCCATTTGAAACGACGTGGATGGAACTGGAGGGTGTTATGCTGAGTGAAATAAGTCAATCAGAGAAAGACATGTGTCATATGACCTCACTGATATGAGGAATTCTTAATCTCAGGAAACAAACTGAGTGTTGCTGGAGTGGTGGGGGGTGGGAGAGATGGGGTGGCTGGGTGATAGACATTGGGTAGGGTATGTGCTATGGTGAGCACTGTGAATTGTGCAAGACCGTTGAGTCGCAGATCTGTACTTCTGTGACAAATAATGCAACATATGTTAAGAAAAAAGAAAAAGAAGAAAATAGCAGGAGGGGAAGAATGAGGGGGAGTAAGTCAGAGGGGGAGACAAACCATGAGAGACGATGGACTCTGAAAAACAAACTGAGGGTTCTAGAGGGGAGGAGGGTGGGAGGATGGGTTAGCCTGGTGATGGGTATTCAAGGGGGCACGTTCTGCATGGAGCACTGGGTGTTATGCACAAACAATGAATCATGGAACATTTCATCAAAAACTAATGATATAATATATGGTGATTAACATAACAATACAAAAAGAAAAATTAAAATGTAAGATGTTTTAGTAAATGTCAATATTTAAAAAAAACAACAACAACAAAAACGAACCTCAACCCCAGCTAGTTTGGGACCCGCTCCTTCCCACTCTCCACTTAACACACACTAATCTTTTCTAGAGATTACATCTAAGTTCCAGAAAATTTTCATAGTGCCAAGGTTTTGGAACAAGAGGACAATCAGTCTTTGGTATCATGCATCATATAGGCATGCCCTGTAACTGTCCTTCATTCCATGTGGTCCTTAGTCCTTAAACCAGTGTGTCATTGCTGGGTTATAACCATTTGACACCCTTTCAGGTCCATCTCTTTGTGTTACATCTATGCCATGGCCCACAGGAAATATTCCCATGGGATGTGGGTAAATTATGTGACTAGTTAAAGCCCAGCTGTCTTCTAGACAAATAATACAACTATTTGCTCCCATGAAATGCTGAGGTCTTGCCCTCTCTTTGGGTTTTACTCAGAAAAGAGGAGTATGGTCAATTGTGCATTTGGCTTGGTTCTTCATAACTCCCTGTAGTCATACTTTTTGCAGTTCTTCCAGTAGACTATATTTCCCTACCCTTTGATTATGGTTTGGTCACATGACTTCCTTGATTAATTAAATGAGATAAAAGGGACATTGTGCCAATTCCAAGGGTAGGCTTTCAGAAGCTTTGCATGTTTCCACTCACTCCCTTACACTTCTACTATAGCCCTAAGAATATACCCAGGCTAGACCACTAGCCTGAGGAGGATGAGAAACATGTGGAGCAGAGTCAAGCTTCTCCAGTTATCTGAGCCCAAGTTAGATCATCGGATCCCAGCTAACACCCAAACATGTGAATAAACAAACCCAGCTGAGATCAGCAGAACCACCAAACTGAGACAAATCCATTTCAGCCACTTCCCAGCCAACCCACAGATGCATGAGCTAGGTAAATCCTCATTATTTGGGGTACTTTGTCACAACATTAGTTAACAAACGTAATACCAGATTTCCTCTCCCCAGACAGAGCTCTAAACTTACCTATAAGATCTTTTTTTTTGCCCTAGAACTCAGAAAAGAGTGAACAAGGTGCAGAACCCCGCAAAACGCCATTTTCTAAATTTTCTTCTCTCCAACCCTCTTCCTCTCCATTTCCAGAGGTCTTGTCCAGGTTGTGGCTTGAAGTTTTGCCCTCACTCATTATTTAGTCCCCTCAAGGCCTAGATTCTTTGCTTTTGTTTTTAGATTTTATTTACTTATTTGACAAAGAGAGAGAGATAGCAAGAGGGAACACAAGGGGGGGTGGGGGGGAGAGGGAGAAGCAGGCTTCCCACTGAGCAGGGAGCCCGATGTGGGGCTCGATCCCAGGACCCTGGGATCATGACCTGAGCCAAAGGCAGACGCTTAACGACTGAGCCACCCAGGCGCCCCTAGATTCTTTGTTTTAACTGCATTCTGTTGCGTCAGTCCTTCACTAAGGCAGTAAGCATAAAATACCTTATCTGAATGCATGGGGAAAGCGCTGGGGAGGGGCACCTAGGGATATAAGAAATGAGGGATGAAAGGGGAAATCTCCCTTAATATTTCAAAATAGTGCCAAATCACATTTGCTATGGTAGAATTTGCCAGTATGGGACTTTTACAGTGGCTTACAGCTCTCAAAGTGTCCGTGCATATTGAACTTCTGAAAAGACAGCCCCCTCTTTCACACCAGGCAAATTTGGAGGGTCTCTCATTTTAAAAGATCCCTCCCCTACCAGGCAGAAAAAGAGATAACAGAGCTTAACTTGAGCGATATTGGAAGTCTCCTTAGTCCAGAAATGTCTTCCCACTTGCTATATTTAGAGCCTGAAATTTCTTGAGTATACCTTCATCTCTTTGTGTCTCTATTATATTTTTCTTCAAGAGTCTCAGGGTGATGATAATGTCTCAAGCCTTTAGCAGAGATTAATTCCCACTGCAGTACTGGACGGGACACTGTCTGAGGTCAAGAGACCCGGTTGTGGGTCTGCGACTGACCACCTGGGCAATATACTTGGAGTCAGTCCATTTTGGGGTCTCAAATTCCCTGTCTATAAAATGAAGGGTCTGGACTGCTGCTCCTTATAACTCTAAACACCACTGAGTCCTAAAACACTGTGGCTCATAAGACAACTGAAGATCAATGCCTTTGAGAGAAGAAAATAGGATAGATTGCAAAGAGGATGGGTATTGAATGAGTATAGGACAAGAGAAGGCAGGATTCGGGAAGGCTTTGTGAAAAGGGAGGCCAGAGGGCCTCCACAGTCAAGCTTTTGTCTATTCCATGATTTTGTCCCTAGCTGCTTCACCCCTCCCCTATCTGTCCCATCTCTAGCTGCAAAAACAGGTGCGCAACCAGAGACCCAGACGGATAGGTTTACATGTGCCCCCTATTCTGATGGAAGCTCCAGCTTCCCTGCACCTGCTTTTTCACTGCACCCTGGCCACTCTCATATCCTCTGTGGCCTGTATATCACTTTTATAGGCTCAGGTCCTAAAAACCAGGAAGTTATTAAAGCTCGGGTCTGGCAATTCCACTGAACTTGACAGATCATTAAGAAGATTCATCCTAAATACATTCAGATCAGCTCTGGCACCTTCCCCAGGCCTGAAAGATAGGCTATAGTCACGCAGGGCAGAAGAAAGCTAGCTTTGTCATATCAGCCCCCACTTTGCCTCTAAGATTGTCGGGGACTCCCGTTGGAGTTCTTCGGCATGCAATGCCCAGAGCAAGAACTGGAACTGTAAATCCTGGTAGCCAGCCCTCTCATTACGGGGCATCTCTTTTGCAAAAGAGTGTTTTGATATATGTATATTTGACATTAATTTGTTGTCAGTTCTTTGTCACTTCTCAAATTGATGTTTCAGTACTATTTTTCCTTTGAGGGTGTGTCTTGATTTTACTTCTTTACATCAAACGTAACGAGCAAAAGTCAAGATGATGAGCAAAACCAATAGGTTTTAAAAACCACTATTCCAGTGATGTTCTGCCTGATGTATATAAGGGCACTCAATATCTTTTTGAATGGGAATGAATGAATGAACAAAGGGGCAAACATTTACTCTAAGTGAGATCTTAGCTAGACATTCGTATCAGTTACTACTGCATTATAAGCAACCGCAAACATATCAGTGTCATAAAATTAAGCATTTTTTGAGTTGCCTGGGGCATATTCTTCCTGTGGCTGACTTTGAAAGCTCCCAGGGGGCTGAGTAGAAAGAGCAATGCCTCACCCCAGCTCAGAAATGGGACCTTGTTACCTGTACCCACATCTGATTGGTCAAAGCAAATCATACAGCCAAGCTCAGCCTCAATGGGTGGGTAGGTCGTCTTCTCCCATGGAGGCAGAAAGAGAGTGGGAATGAATACTTAACCACTCCATCCCCCCAAATCATCTAAGCTATCAGAGACTCCAAATATAACGTAGGAGCAACTATAGTCACCCTAGTTGATGGTCAGGACAAGCTAGCCTGTATCTTCTCTAGAAAGCTGGCATCTCTCTCCTGCCTTCCATGGTGGTTTCTGGGGCAATTCATCAAGAATCAGGACTCTACAGGACACAATTTTAAAATAAAAGCAAGTGTTTATATTTACCAAAAAAAATGATACCAAAGTACCAGGTTCATAAGTGGAAAGGGAATTCTAGACTGAGACAAGAGGATAAACAAAAGACAGCTTCTGGGGGGGGTGTGTGTGTGTGTGTGTGTGTGTGTGTGTGTGTGTGTGTGTGTGTG